>NW_013671375.1:38385-45966 GCF_000517525.1 Limulus polyphemus | reverse complement strand
AAATGTCACACCTGAACGCTCACATCCTTTTAATTATGTTTGAAATTATGAACATTGCTCAACATCATGAAAATTAAACCTTATTTTCAATAAGCAATCCTGAAAAATATTTGGGGGTGCTTAACTTTTTTCCAGGTGTATATATGCTGTTCCTAAACTACTTAAATCTCCCATTAAATTTCGTTTTATTTCTAGTTCAGTAAAAGCTATACTAAAACAACATGCAGTTTTTTAAAATAAATTACTGAATCAGATATTTCTTAAGTTACAACAAAATCCAAGTTGTAAACATGATTTATGGATGATTAAAAATAATGAACCTATCTTAAAAACATTAGAAAATTTAAATAAAAAACAATCATCAGATACAATACAAACACATGGTTTTACTACTTTATTTACAACTATACCACTTAACGATTTGGTAATGGCAATTAAATCATTAATAGACCAATTTATAGATAAAGATAGAAACACAAACTATTACTGCTAAAAATTTCAAGAATATGTTCAGTTTTCCATATATATATAATAACTATATTCATTTTGATAAACAAATAGTAGGTACACCAATGGGTGCTAATTATTCAAGCAGTGTTGCTAATTTATATCTTTACTCTTATGAAAATAAATTTATAAATAATTTTTCAAATCCATAATTATTGATGATTTAATTAGCATCAATAATCCTTTAATAAGTAATTATATCAGTAATATTTATCCTACAGTTTTACAAATCGAAAACACCTTAATATGAAATAAGAATTATACAGCCAATATTCATTCATTACTTAGCTGGGTAGTGTATTTTGTTTTACCCACCATTATGCCCCAAGTTCGAGTAAAAATGCGGCATGGCTAACTAATGAATGAATATTGGCTGTAAAAAATCCTTATCAATGCTATAAGTGTAGCTACCAGTTTGGCCGTTAATTTTGATTTCATTCCTTTAAGTCGCACACTCAATCTTTTTTTTTTTTGGCCGCAACTATTTTCCACGCATAAGGTGTTTTTCGTTTGGTTTACAGTAGGTCGCTGAAGAGTACTGGATACATGATATTTATATCACTGTTTCAATTTAATAAGATATTGAACGTGTCACTTTGGTCAGCAAAACGAGTGTGTGTGCTGAAAAACCGGCTACATGAACATAATTAGGGGTCCCATGTTTGTTGTCAAGCACAAAGCTACACAATATGCTAGCTCTGCTGTGCTCCCCACAGGTATTGAAACTCGGTTTTTACAGTTATAAGTCTACAGACTTATCGCCGTGCCACTGAGGCGCAGGGGTACCATGACTTGGCGAGTTATTGCAACATTGCATTCTAAGCAATTTTTTGTTATAATTTAATGCGTTGGTAAATCTAAAACTGTTAACTGAATATTACTAACATAATTTTGAATTTGTTGCAGGCTCTTGGAATAGATAACCATGTCTGCTGATATCGTTTGGTCCTGTTGTATTGTCTGTTAAAAATAATAAAAGTGAAAACTCTGCACTGACTGAACTTGTAAGTCATACCTGTTATATTATTCAGTGGGTTTGCTTCGTTTGGAAATTCGCGCAAAGCTACAAGAGGGCTAATCTACACTAGCCGTCCCTAATTTAGGGGTGAAAGACTAGAGGGAAGGCAGCTACTCATCACCAACCATCGTCAACTCTTGAACTACTCTTTTTACCAACGAATAGTGGGACTGATCGTCACATTATAACGCCCCCACGGCTGAAAGGGCGAGCATGTTTGGTAGGAAGGAGATTCGAACCCGCGACCCGCAGATTGCGAGTCGAGCACCCTAACCACCTGGCCATGCCAGGCCCCATTCAATGGGAAAACAACTGTTATTTGGGCTCAACCAAATAATATGACGGTTAGAAAAATCAGAGAATTAATATAAATAATGAAACATGCTAAGAATAATTACCATGTGTTAAATAAGGACGAAGGGTTGTTAATTAAGAAAGTATGCAGATAGCGTGATCTTCTTTAAGTTCAATATGTAAATTAGGTAGTAGTATTGGGTCACATGACTAATGGGTTTGGAATAAATGGTTTGCACAGTGTTTTTGATTTTACACTCCTGATGATGACATGACCGAACGTCGAAACATATAGTGTCTGTTTTGAAACCGTTGATGGTCTCAGAACAAAGTTTCTAAAATGAGCACTTAAAAACGTCCATTGTTTTAGTGTTCAGCTCAAAAGGACCAACAAGCCAGAATAATTTAGTCTTCTGATAGTTTATCTAAAGTCTTATCTGAAACAACGTGATCTAGCCATCCTTTTTTATTGGTTTGTCAAAACATGTATGTTTTTGTAACAGGAAGTGAAAACATCAGTTTAAGTTTCACGAATACTTGTTAAAATATCATCACTTGTGAAATTAATTAACATTACATAATTCAGTTTAAATACCTCCAACATCCACAAATTTGTTTTCCATGTCACTATATTTCTTCTAAATGGTTCGGTGTATAATTTTAACTATTCCTTTATTTAAATATTTCACTGGTTTAACTGATCACGTAAATAATTGTTTTTAATTACTTTGTTGTTAAGCGCAAAGCTACATAAATGTAATATTTGGACTATGCCAACTGCGGGTATCGAAACCCGATTTTTAGCATTGTAAGCTCTTGGACTTTCAGATGAGCCACCGGGAGACAACAATGGATTTTGCTCACTACAGAAGAGCTTACTGAACTTGGAATGTTCACGTCAAATTATTTATGTAAAAATAATTTCTACATACGATTGTTAGTTTAAAAAAGACAAAACAACATACTACTTTGGAGCTGAATTAGCAGTTAGAAAAGAAAAAAACTTAAATAATGGACAGTTGCCTGCTATTTCTCCAGTGCATTAGCTCTTGTCATCCTAAGAAGTTGAAGTAGTCTTCTCTAAGGAAAGCGATATAAAAACCAACGAAATACGATTATTGTTGGGGTAGTGTAGCGTATGTTATTAAATAAAACACACGATGAAGTAACGAAGGATAAGTTAAACCATGAGATTACAGATGACCCATAAACAAACTTCTTAGTTATTCGAATGTGACATTGTTGTTTCAGTTATTTGTTCTCTTGGTAACAAAGTAGTAAATACGATTATTGTTGGGGTAGTGTAGCGTATGTTATTAAATAAAACACATGATGAAGTAACGAAGGATAAGTTAAACCATGAGATTACAGATGACACCATAAACAAACTTCTTAGTTATCCGAATGTGACATTGTTGTTTCAGTTATTTGTTCTCTTGGTAACAAAGTAGTAAAAATAATGTTATGAATCACCATCAGAGTCTGTATTCTATTTATCGTTTTGCTTAGCTTTAGTTAATGAACAATGCGTGAAACAAAATTAAGATTATGGATAGAGAGACAAAAAAGTGGTATGGGGCTCATCTATCGTAAAACAATTCTGATATCGTTCGCAAATTGAGGAAAATATACATAGGTGGCAACATTCAGTCATTTATTATAACGATCCTTACATGCTGGGTCCAGCTTGGCCTAATGGTTAGTGTGTAGGACTGTGGATCTGCAAGTCAACTATATGCATTCTGTTACAGAAAAAAATCGCGTTCCGCAACTTGAGACATTGCGTGGGTTATAAAAGTGACGGTCAAATCCCATTGTTCACTGTGATAAGAGTAGCCGAATAACTGGTGGTGGGTGCTGTTGACTAGCTGCCTTCCTTCTAGTTTATCAGTTCAAAATTAAGGACGGCTTGCACAGATAGCTCTCCAGTAGTTTTACGTGAACTTCAACAAACAAACAATTACTATAACATTTTATAATAAACCACTTTGCTAATAAACACCTTGAAGAGGTCTAAAAAAGCAAACCCTACAATATGTTAGTCAGATCATTGCGAATATGATAACAAGTTTCAATTTTTACTTTGATATTTTACCTATTGAAATGATTTGTAACCAAAGTTTACTAAGGTAATCGTTTGTATAGAGATGCTAGATAGCTGTATAATAACTTGTATAGAGGTGGCAAGAAAACCACATATAACTTGTATACAGATGGCAGGAACATCATATATAACTTGTATAGAGGTGCTAATAAAGAACTGTAATAACTTTTATAGAGGTGGCAATAAAACCACATATAACTTGTATAGAGATGCTAGATAGCTGAGTAATAACTTGTATAGAGGTGGCAAGAACATCATATATAACTTGTATAGAGGTGCTAATAAAGGACTGTAATAACTTTTATAGAGATGGCAAGAAAACCACATATAACTTGTATAGAGATGGCAGGAACATCATATATAACTTATATAGAGGTGCTAATAAAGGACTGTAATAACTTGTATAGAGGTGGCAAGAAAACCACATTAAGAGGTAACAGAAAGACCATATATATAACTCTGTATAGAGGTAGCAAAAATAACTTGTACAGAGGTGATAAAAAAGTCGTGTAATAATTTGTACAAATGTAGCAGAAAGACTATATATATATATATATATATATATATTTGTATAGAAGTGGCAAGAAGACCACATATAACTTGTACACAGGTGCTAAGAAATGGGGGTGAAATGACTTGTACAGAGGTAGCAGAAAAAACATATATAACTTGTATAGAGGTGCAAGAAGACCACACATAATGCGTATAGAGGTGAAGACTCTGCACCATTTTGTAGTTTGCAGGAAAAACCACGTAACCAGTGTACTTAGGTGATGAAATCGTATGCCAGCTATCTTAGGTTAATTTATCAGGACGTTTAGGTGTGACAAAACATTCTGTGCCCCCTCCCATTCAGGTGTTGGAGAGAGAGAGAGAGGGAATCACGTTCCAATCTTCTACAAAGTGCTAAATATATTTTATTTGCCACCATGTATGGCCCTATATCTGGAGTAATATATGCAAGATATATGTTTAATGTGTGTGTGTATGTATTGATATTTAAAAGTGTTTATATAATTTATTTTTAGTTGGAAAAATATGAAAGTTTTTATAGGTTCTCTTTAAAATTACCTTTATATTCGAAAAAGTAGACCTTCGCTGTTGTTTTTCATAAAAGCTATAAAACTCATATAGTAAATTATTTAGGACAGCGATGGACTCCAAAACAACATCTAAATTCAATTCGGGGCAACGCTCTCATCTGCAAAGTGAAGGCTAGGATTACGAAAGAGAATCCTCTGACCCAAACAATTATAACTTTAAAGATAGGTATATCTTTTGATACCGTAAACAAAGTAATAAACAACGATATGAGTAATACTAACGTTACACAGGAAACAACAACCGTTTACATAATTTTTTAAATACTAACGTTACACAGGAAACAACAACCGTTTACATAATTTTTATAATACTAACGTTACACAGGAAACGACAACCGTTTACATAATTTTTATAATATTAACGTTACACAGGAAACAACAACCGTTTACATAATTTTTAAAATACTAACGTTACACAGGAAACAACAACCGTTTACATAATTTTTATAATACTAGCGTTACACAGGAAACGACAACCGTTTACATAATTTTTAAAATACTAGCGTTACACAGGAAACAACAACCGTTTACATAATTTTTAAATACTAGCGTTACACAGGAAACAACAACCGTTTACATAATTTTTATAATACTACACTGTTTTACCTAATTATGCTCAAACAGGTTTCTTGACCTTTAACCTCCTAATTTCAAGCACTCTTTATCTTCTATTGCTTAGATATTTTATATGCCTTAAGTACTGTATGATTTTTTTTTCAGTTAAAAACTAGTCCAAACACTTAAAACTGTGGATTTAGCTTTATTGAAAATGAAGAGAAAACCCCGGCGATTTTTATAGCTCTTTCTTCAATAGTAGATTAATTTTTTCAACAATTATACAGTAAAAAATCGAAATATTCAAATAGAATCATAATCTATAGCTTGTAGTTATGCATGCTAAGATAACTTTTTATAATCATATTATTTCCATGTGCAGTTTTGTTTATTGTACACAACATCACCGTTTTCGAGCAAAACCAACTCTCCATCATTTTGTTTCTGTTGACCCCATTGACTTAAAATTAGGGTCAACATTTTTCAATGAAATACTGTTCGTATATTAACCCTAACAGTAACTTTCAGCCACTGATATTGTATATTTTCAGTTCAAGTTTTCACTGGTGTAGAATTAAATGGAACTTGCATCTTGCATGGGTCTTTAATCAGGAGGAATAACACAAAATTCTCCATTATATCACAATTGCTATTTAAGAAACTTATCGTTATCAAGTTTTAGTAACTATTACAGTAACTTTTATCTATATAATAATTATATATATATAAGTTAGAGCCATTTTGAAGTTACGCTGAATTACTTTCTAGTAGTTGTATGCCACCACCCCCCTCCAATGGCTCAGCGGTAAGTCTGAGGGGCTTATATCGCTAAAAACTGGGTTTAAGTATTCATGGTGGGCGCAACACAGATAGCCCATTGTGTGACTTTGTGCTTAACAACAAATAAATGTTACTAGTATACATTTCATTTATATGTTTAAACATAAACACATAAATATTGAGATTAATACTCAAAATGTTTTATTTTTTAAGTCACCAAATTCTTAGCTGCTTACCTGTAGTTTTTACTATCTAATATGTTATAAAAAAGAGAATATGAAACTTTGACTTCGAGTACCTGAGAACAAGGTGTTCTACGTGGAGCTCTCCCTGACTTCTCTGCTTTTAGTCTAAGCCTGTGAATGATACTGTTCTTCCCAACAGCAAAGAATAGTTCCAATCATCAAGCTTTTCTTGGGGATATCAGTCAGCGCCCTCTATGAATTATTTTAAAATAAACTATCTTTCAGTTTTAGTAAACAATGCTTTATGTATAAACATTTTATAAAGGAGATTCTAATGCTTTTTAATGAATATTTAATCAGTAATATTTTTAGATCTAATAATGATAATATTTAAATATAATCATGTAACAGCCATGTTGCTAGAATAGTAAAGTTTTGGCAGATTAGTACAAAATTCAATGGAAGACAAGATCCTGTGATTTTTAAATCTGTTTGCAAAACAACTTATTCACATTAATTAATCTATATAGATACGCATAGAAATTGTCGAACTACGTGCATGTGACGTAGAGAAATTTCCATTTAGTGTTTGAAGATAGATAAATAAATAAAACAAGTAATATTTTATTTTAAAAGTAGCTTCACTGCGTAGTTTGTTTGTTGTTAAGAGCAAAGCTGCATAATAAGCTGTCTGTGCTCTGACCACCACAGGCATCGAAACACGAATTTTAGCATTTTCAAGCCTGCAACCTTACCATTGAGCCACTGGGGTGGGGGGGGCAGTTTTTTTGTTTTTTTTGGTATAAATTTTACCACCTGATGAATTAAGAGGTTCTTTGGAATTTGTGAGCGATTAATCAATATGAAATGTAAAGTTTGAAAATATAATAAGAACTTATTTCATAACTGAAGCACATCATACACTAAAACGGTGGTGGTGTTTGAAAACCAGTAATGTGTTATGTTTTAATATACACACAACAGTACAATTTACAACAACAATTATTACAATAGTTATTACAAACAATGATTTAT
>NW_013671375.1:36452-38375 GCF_000517525.1 Limulus polyphemus | reverse complement strand
TCAGAAAACGTAATATATTTGACCAGGAATATTTATAAATTTCGAACGTTACAAATCGTTTAACTTCAGTGGATTCTCATCGGACATTAGTATTTTTACGAAAACATTACCTAACTTCAACGGTGGAAAACAAAAGCTTCACAAACTTACAAGCAATATAAAATCTTCTTTCTAGTCTGGAATTTCTTCGATATCTTATCGAGGATTTACGATGAGCAAATTAATTACGAGTTGATTTAGATACGATTCGCTGGGAACCTAGCTAGCTTTGTCCTTTGCCACACACGCTAAGCTCTCCAGGATGAAGATATATGTTTTCGTAAAAATACTAATGTCCGATGAGAATCCACTGAAGTTAAACGATTTGTAACGTTCGAAATTTATAAATATTCCTGGTCAAATATCTTAAGTTTTCCTATTGATAAGCGTTATAAGAATCACGGTTATAGCTTTCGAAGTTTATAGCACACTGATTATAGCGAACTCTTTTTAGGCGCGTCGCTTTGGTTGTATTTATAGGCGTGGGAAGGTTTTCTAGAAAATTCAGATTACATAACAATACTGAGCTATATTCAACGTTTACGTATATAGATATATTGTTGATTTCTACTCTGGAGAATCTTCTACAACTTTGGTGAATAGGCGATAGTTTCGCAATACATATTTAACACGATAAGCTATGCATGTTTTAAATATAAATGTAATCTAAGCAAACGTTGATAATAAAATAAATATATAATAATAAATTCGTTACAGTGCTAAATGCTTCACTGATACTACTTACTGTGGTAATAAATGTGTTGAAAGGGGTGACTATTGTTTTGAACTATATATTTATTAGAAATTTGTGCTGTTAAGCAGAAATTTGCAAAATAGTCTGTTTATGTTGCGTTCATCACAGGGCCTAAAAACCCCGAATTTTAGTACCATAAGTCCTCACGCTTAGCTGTGAGCCACCCGACAGAATTAAAAATATATTGATTAAACTGTATCCAAAGTAAACAATTTTTGACCTTAAACTAATGTAGGTTGTTACCTGAGGAGACGGGCAATGTGGTGTAGTGGTTAACGTGGCTTGCCGCGAGATTTTATTGTGCACCTGAGTAAGACACTTTATCCCAATCTGTTCAACTGTATAATGGGTACCAGCAGGTAACTGGGAGGAGGGTTAACCTACGATAGACTGGCGTCCTATTCAGAGGTTGTGTGTTACCATTTTCATCTGTTTGTGCCACAGGAAACCAGAATTAACCATCAGCTTTACGCCCCTTTCGAAGCGCGAAAAGGAGTAAATTACTTGTCTCACCTCGATATACAAATATCTTCTGTTTTGCAGAGGTACAGAGTCTACTACTCTAATAGAAATGACATTCCATATATTACTAATATTTTCCCACTACTTCCCCTTCGCTTGAAAATCAGGTTTTACAGGTTTCTTCTTCAAAGTTGTTCCCACACTTAAGTATAAATGCTTTAAAAAATACGAATAACTTGCAGTAGTTAATGACAATTATTTTTTTAAAAATGCTTCGTTTCAATTTGTAGACAGACGTACCTCTCTAGCGTTTTTCATTTTAACGTCAGATTCTCTGTACTGTAAGACCATCGCTCTGATTTCAAGAATTGTGTTGATCATAAGAGTTTCAATGATAGAGTACTTTTCTCTTCTCATATTAAAAACAAATAATACAGTAGAATTAATTAGATGTAACTCAGTTGTTTCTCAGAATACCTAAGATGAAATTGATTGCTTATAAATCAACAAATTGCTTTATCCTAGAACGTTTTTTTGCGCGTCGATGGTAAAAAATAAGTTATTATAAGTTATTTGTTACTATGCTCATTCTGAAATATTTAACTTTAACTTCATTATTACTACAAAATAATTGAAAGTTTTACGATAGAATATGTTTGTTTCTTGTT
>NW_013671375.1:33546-36179 GCF_000517525.1 Limulus polyphemus | reverse complement strand
TTCGCTATTTGTGATCTGCTTGAAGGTTTGTTTGTTTGAAGTTAAGCACAAAGCTACAGAATGGGCTATCTGTGTTCTGCCCACCACGGGTATCGAAACCCGGTTTCTAGCGTTATAAGTCCGCAGGCATACCACTGTGCCACTAGGGGACGTGCTTGAAGGTATTTCTCCGAAATATGCAGTTACCAATTGTTATACACAACTATGCCTTTTATGCATGATCATAAAAGCACGTATTTGTCAACATAAAAGCACGTATTTGTCAACATGAAAGCACGTATTTGTGAAAAGAACACGTGTCACACACATTCGAGTGGAATCAAATAATGTAATGTTTTCTATTTTATCACAATATTCGGATGTTTAAGGTGTTTTCGTGAACCTGCGCGTGAAGATTAGGTTTAGAATCATTAAGATGCCTTACTTATGTTTATTTCTAGTGCGGAAATATCGTGAGACCGTAGTCCAATTTCAGGTTATCTCAAAGGATTTTTGTGAAGATTTTTCACTTCACAAGTAACCATAAACACACTTGCCTCCTGAAGCTGCTAGGTATATGTGGCAAAAACTAACGCTTTAAACAAAGCCTTTTTAAACATGTTTACTTGTTTAAACATAAATATGTTTGGATTGACAAGTTGTAACGGTTTTTCACTTTACAAGTAACCATAAAAACACTTGCCTCCTGAAGCTGCTAGGTATATGTAGCAAAACCTAGTGCTTTAAAAAAAGCCTTTTCAAACATGTTTACTTGTTTATACATAAATATGTTTGGATTGACAAGTTGTAACGGTTTTTCACTTTACAAGTGACCATAAAAACACTTGCCTCCTGAAGCTGCTAGGTATACGTAGCAAAACCTAGTGACTTTAAAAAAAAGCCTTTTACAAACATGTTTACTTGTTTATACATAAATATGTTTGGATTGACAAGTTGTAACGGTTTTTCACTTTACAAGTGACCATAAAAACACTTGCCTACTGAAGCTGCTAGGTATATGTAGCAAAACCTAGTGCTTTAAAAAAAAAGCCTTTTTAAACATGTTTACTTGTTTATACATAAATATGTTTGGATTGACAAGTTGTAACGGTTTTTCACTTTACAAGTAACCATAAAAACACTTGCCTACTGAAGCTGCTAGGCATATGTAGCAAAACCTAGCGCTTTAAAAAAAGCCTTTTTAAGCATGTTTACTTGTTTATACATAAATATGTTTGGGTTAACAAGTTGTAACGGTTTTTCACTTTACAAGTAACCATAAAAACACTTGCCTACTGAAGCTGCTAGGTATATGTAGCAAAACCTAGCGCTTTAAAAAAAGCCTTTTTAAGCATGTTTACTTGTTTATACATAAATATGTTTGGGTTAATAAGTTGTAACAGTCTAAAATAAGAACGCCGCTACAATTAGGGTTCAACAAAAAACAAAAAACAATTTATTCACAATAACAACACTTAGAAATAAATCCAACACTTATCAAAACACAGTTAACTCCTGGCGAGGACTTCACACAAATATTAATAAATAATTTATCATAAATATTAATAAATCAATAATAATAGAATTAGGATAAAGAACCAGAAAGAAAAACTAATCCCCCCCAAAAAAATTAAAAATACAATATTCAAACAATACATTTCAATAACAATATCGAGTGACAAAAAGCCGTAACTATGTCGTGACTCTCTCACTCTTAATGAAGCTTCTGGCAGGGTATTCATTCACAGAGTATGTCACGAGAGTACAACCTCATGTGATCATAAACTTACATACTATTCAGCGAGAGAAGCTAGTGTCAGTTTCTTCATACACACATATTTACTCAAAATACAAAGGATTATGTAGAAGGTGAGTTAGCGTTTTAATGCAACTAAAAATCCATAGACAAACTAAACGATAGAAGGAAATAACAAATACACAACCATAATCAGAAAAAATAGAATTTGCTATCTCACAAAATTCTCCCAATAATGTAAAACTAATCTTAGTTAACATTTGGCTTTCTCAACGTTCTTAATTCCACCATCAAGAACTAACAAGAAAACAGTTCATTATAATGGTTTCTTTTTTTTTTGGTTATTAAGCACAAAGCTATACAATAGGCTATATTTGCTCTGGCCATCACGAGTACCAAAACCCGATTGTTAGCGCTATAAATCCTTAGATTTACAACTGAGCCAACGAGGGGCTTAAGTGGATTAATCAACTTCTAATTATCCACATAAATACACTCCCCAAGGATTAATTTTGAAAGCGAACATCAGAAAAAAAAAATGTAGTGTATCAAAATAACTCACAAAGACAAAACTCTTTAAAACAAATGGGTGGTCGTGGCCTAGTGGTAAGCGTATTGGACTGTTACGTCTCCGTTTGTTAATTGATTTTTCCGTAACTTCGTTCCAACGAAACTTTAACGACACAAGTCTTTACTTAATAAAACTGGTTTATTCTTTCCGAATATAACTCTGCGATACACTTAATCTCAATAATCGCGCTAAACAAACGCTATAGCAACGAACGTCAATAATACTCTGACCGCAGATCAATTACTCACTATCTATGCACACATTCCCGCTCCTCCCGCGTCACGTTTTCCCCTCTTATATATATACCAGCCTACCCTACTAGTAAAT
>NW_013671375.1:28971-32782 GCF_000517525.1 Limulus polyphemus | reverse complement strand
TCTACGCCCGCGTCTTCTTTTCCCCTCTTAGATATATGCCAGCCTACCCCACTAATAAATTCTAGAGCATTCGCCAAAGTACATGATAATTCTAGAACGTTGCGTCACTGTAGTCATGTGACTGCTGACGCAACAGGACTAAGAATGCAAGGATTCGTAATCCATATATTGTTGCCGCAAAAACAAACTTCGCACTTTCGTGACGTGGGTACATTGTAAGAGTGAAGAACAAGTTTCAAAATGCTCTACACTCATAATGGTGGGCTTGATTGTGTGTATACATTAACTCCATACAGTTAAGTTACTACAACGCAAAGTTTGACACCATTGCGTTATTATTTTTATTTTATTTTGTGACGTTTTATTTTCGGTTGACTAATTTTATTACATTCTATACGACAGACTCTATCCTGCCCTCTCCCCAATGGTTGGGCGTTAAACCTGAAGGCTTATAACGCTAAAAATCAACTTTAGATACCCATGGTGGGCACAACACAGATAGCCCATTGTGTAGCTTTGTGCTTAACTGCAAACAAATACAAACCAGAACTAATTCATTAACGGTATTAATCTAACATTTTCGTTCATAAAGCTATCATATTTCACAAGTATTCTAAACAACGGTCTTTATATCCGAGCCTTTATGTTCCGCCTTATCTACTTTTCCGTCTATGTTGATTTTTTTCATTTTAATTTTTCGATTTTGTGTTTTTGTTCAATAACCTCTGTGAATTTAACATAAAGGTATTGTGGTACTTATTGTTTGTTTCTATTTCGAGGAAAGCTACTCGAGGGTTAGCTGCTGTAGACGTTCCCAGTTTTGAAGTTATAGACTAGAGGGAAAACAGCTTGCCCACAGCACCAAATGTCAATTCTTTGGCTACGCGATCGAGTAATTGGATTTGATTGACACCCTTATAAAGCACCCTCAGTTTTTTGTTGCATACCTAAACACTGGGCTGCGATCAACGCTGTGGTATTTAAGAAGTCTTTATACTGGATAGTTACTTCCACAACTTTGTTAAAATATTGTTACGTCTACGTTTGTTAATTGATTTTTCCGTAACTTCGTTCCAACGAAACTTTAACGACACAAGTCTTTACTTAATAAAACTGGTTTATTCTTTCCGAATATAACTCTGCGATACACTTAATCTCAATACTCGCGCTAAAACAACACTGTAACGAACGAACTTCAACAATACTCTGTGACTGCAGTTCAATTACTCACTATCTACCCACACATTACCTTCCCCTCTTTTATATATCCGCCTACCCTATATCTAGTAAGAACTAGAACATTCGCCAAAGTACAGGATAATTCAAGAAAGGAGAGAGCGTGAGAATCACATGATCTCGATGACGCAACAATATGATAGTCGATCTTCATCTTTGATGTAGAATGTACATTGTTGTGAATGAACTGAAATAAGATCTAAATGTTCTTAGTTACGCTGACTTACAGTCTGTTCGTAAATATATTCTGTTAATGTGTAAATTATTTATTCTAGTGAATTAAATGTTGAATCCCCTTATATTGTAGCAAAAGAAAAATTACCCAATAATGCGATCGAATCTTTTTTAATTTAACTTTGAATACTACTAGACACAGTAGTACTTTCCCTTCATAAAAACAAATGCTAAGCCTAACGTTCTATACATTTGCGATAGACGTTAAATATATTTGTTGTGGAAGCAATAATCTAAATCAAACACGATCTCACAAGTACCGTTGTGATATAATAACACATTCCTATTAGTTATTCAAAATGTAAGCAGCCATTTAAAAATAATAATTATTAAAATTTTATATCTACTCAATGAAACATGTATAACAGCTAATCACTGCGAAATGATAGTAAGTGACTGTGACGTATAGAAAGAAGCTCAAGGTTATTTTGATTTAAATTGTTGTTTGTAATTAAACATAAAGCTACACAAAGGGCTATCTGTGCTCTGCCCACCACGGGTATCGAAGCCCAGTTTCTAGTGGTACACGTCCGCAGACATACCGCTGTGCTACTGGGGGATTTGATTTAAAGCCAATCGAAATTGTTAGGTTGGAAAATTTCAAGGTGATAAATCTCGAAGGTGGTACAAACTGACAGTTAAGTCTGCACAATAAATAAATAAAATTCTTAATTATGACAAAGACAGGGAACTAATGAATCATTATTAAATGAGTTCGAGTACTATTGTTATCCCTACTGTCATCGTTTCTTCGAGCGTGTAAAGATGGTTTTAATTGATCATTTCCAGGAAATGTTGCATGATTTATGGAAAAATAGCACCCTGAAATTCGAGCTGGTCGTTCTTATTAGTGGAAAAAAGTACCAATAAAATATGTCTATGAAACAGGCTTCGCTCGTGTCAATAAAGATGTTGGCGATTTGTGTTACCATAAGCGCTAACAATGTATCGTCGCATCATAGAGGTGGAGGTGGTATTGATATGATAGTTGAGATCGTAGTGTTGTTTTTATTGTATAGTGATGCTGAGCGTGACACCATGTTCTTACCACAACTTACGTGTTATTTTTGCAACTTATTTTGTTATTTTGTCATATAATAGTGTTTCGATTTAAGCCTATAAGTCCAGGGGCGCCCACATAAATATTTTATGGGAGGAGGGGAGACAAAACATGTATGTAGGGGATTAGCTTTTACAGTGTAAGTCAACAGACTAATAGACTAAATTAATATGTGTTATGTGTGCTTAAACGCAAACACAAATTTACAGTTTTAATAAAAATTACAAAACATATTTAATTTAACTACGATGTTAAATTTACATCATAATACGTGCAATTGTTTTGTGAAATGTAAAGGGGGCAAATGCCCCTCTTGCCCTTCCTGCGGGCGCTCATGTATAAGTCAAGGAAAATATAAGTAGAAGCCCACAAACTTCGTTAGAGAGCGCTATTTTTATGCCTTCACGTACCTTGAGGAGAGGCTAATTTACGTCCACAGGATATTCCCCGGTAGTTCAGCGGTTAGTGTGAGGGCTTATAACGCTAAACTTTGGGGCTCGATCCATGATGTGGAAGCAGCGTAGACAACCAATATTAATCTTTACGTTTAAAACAAATAAACTCAGAATAAATAGGTACTATTTCACTTTCACTGGTCTATAAATACACATATTTACACATGTTTTTGTGTATTCATATACGTATGTGTATGAGATAAAGTATATGAATGCATGATTCATTTCACTATATGACAATACGCACAATATACATGAAACATGAACGTAAAAGAACCTTGTAGCCTAAAGAAAAAAAAAATTGTGATAGTATAGCTACGAACCACACTAACTTATTGTATCAAGTTTATTTTTGTAGTCTTATGGCAATGAACTTTCCTGCTTTAATGTGTTTTCTGACGCACAATTAGTCGATGTTCATCTCCTATGTAGTCATTAGACATTGTAATGTAAATTAGCTTCGTACTGATAAAACAAATCTGCAAATATATGTGTCGATAATAGAACTACTGTACATGTGCGATCAAAGACAAGAATATCGATATTTTTGTGAAAAATGTTCTGCTGTACTTGTTTTTTTTTTTACGCATTCTTAAATCAGTGTTTTATAACAATAATAATAAGTTTTCAATCTGTACTCTAAATAAAGACAAATACATGTGATTTATGAATACGTTAAACCTACGTAGTTTCCTTTAATGCCTTTCATGCAATAATCACACTATGTTTGTTGTTCCTAAGAACTGTTAATGTTTGCTTGTTTTGAATTTCGCGCAAAGCTACACGAGGGCTACCTGAGATAGCCTTCCCTAATTTAGCAGTGAAA
>NW_013671375.1:23761-27971 GCF_000517525.1 Limulus polyphemus | reverse complement strand
TCCTGGATTACATTAGTACACCAGTGGACATCAGTTGTTTATATATGTTCCTGTCTTGGATTACGTTAGTACACCAGTGGACATCAGTAACATATATAAACACCTGTCTTGGATTACATTAGTACACTAGTAGACACCAGTAATATATACATATTAAATTCTAAACAATACAAAAATTCCGATCATTTATATTTTTTATAAACACCTTTCACCGTTCTTTCTTCCTATGAACAGACATGTTGACCTGGAAGAAAAAGTTTCACTGTTCTTTCGCGCAAAGCTACACAAGGGCTATCTGCGCTAGCCGTCCCTAATTTAGCAGTATAAGACTAGAGGAAAAGCAGCTAGTCATCACCACCCACCGTCAACTCTTGGGCTACTCTTTTACCAACGATTAGTGGAATTGATCGTCAATTTATAACGCCCCCAAGGCTAAAAGGGTGAGCATGTTTGGCGTGACGGGGATTTGAACCCGCAACCCTTAGATTAAGAGCTGTTAGTGACGTTTTTGTATACTTTTGACTTCTAGACAGGAAATCTTCGTTTGATCCTGAAGAAAGAAGGACCATCAAAATCATTTGAGTGTTTTGGTTTTTTTAAGCCTTAATTAGGTCTGAGATTATCGTTTTTTGTCTTTAAGAATGCAGACAGCATAAGAAACAATTTTTAAAAAACTTAAAACATGTGTGAGTTGAAAGGCAAAAAGAGGTTCCTTACTCTTATCTTGAACTGCACTTTTTATGATTGTGTAGTGAATGAGTATAAGTGTCATAAAGCTAGTGTCTAAGTGCGTTCAGCTACGAGAGAGTAATCAGAAGTTCTAAACTAGCACTTTATAAGATGTTTTCCTACAAAGTATTTAAAAGTAATAGAAAGGTTTTACTTTACAATGTCCTGGATGTCTTGCTACAAATTATCCTGCCTAAATCTCTGTCTCGAAAAGTTTTTCGCTTTGCTAATTTGTTGTTTGACGAAATAATATACTTTTGTAAATGTTCTATCGTTGAGTGGGTTCATATGGATTAAGTGGTAAACATAATGCCAAGTCACGCCCTGGTAACGATAACGAACATTTATTTCTTCAATAACGTTTGCTACAGGCAACGTTCACTTTTAGGACTAACTTCACAACCACCGTTTCAACAGAAATTCCGAAAGTAATGTAAGCCTAACGTATTTATAAGCCTGTTTGAAGAATTTCTTCGCTATTGAATTACTCAATAATTCACTAGCTTTGGCATTTATATTGTATTTCTATTTCGACATACTACACGAACTTTCTAGATTCTTAACTTTCATGAAATTTCTAGATATTGCGTAATAGCACACATCTAAATTAAAAGTTCTAGAATTGTTTTTGTCACAAAATAACACATGCCAAATTCTGAAACAACTAAATTCAAGAATAAAATATAATCAACAGTTAAGCTAATTGTAGTTGTTGTTTGTTATTAAGCACAAAGTTACACAAAGGGCTATCTATGCTCTGCCCACCACGGATATCGAAACCTGGTTTCTAGCGGTATAAGTCGCAGACATACTACTTTGCAACTGTAACCACACACCATTCCTCTATGTATTGAAGCCAATCACATGTCTAGGAAAGGATAAGGAAGACTCAGACAAAACAGTGTGGAGCCTAATTACGTCTATGTTGTTGCATGCAATATAGCAACCGGACTGAGTTATCCAAGTGTGAGGAATAAGCAGCCATATTTTATAAGAATGAGAAAACCACTGTGTTTTTTGTTGTTTCAATTAGTGAAGTTTGGTAAGAAATATACTCTATTCAGATTAAGACAAAACTAACGATTGTCGTTCTGTGTAATGTTATCCTTGAGCTATAAGGGATGTGTAGGCGCATTTTGTCGCGCATTTTATGCTTTTAATCATAGTACGACAATAGCATGACTGAATTTCTCGACCTCCATATTTCACCATAGGACAAACTTTGCCTATACGTCTATACATATACTGCTATGCGATATATGACTGTGGTTCAGAAAGGTACCATGTGTTTTCTACACCCTTAGTTAATATTTAATTTTTTCAAACCTTCATTGTACTTTGCTTTAGTTTGGTTTTGCATCAGAGCTATTCACAGGATGGGTTGAGTTATCAAAGATGTCACTTTGTTAACCCTTGAGAAAAATTACTGTCGCATAAAACATTATAAATAGCAACAGTAATCGTTTATCGTGGTAAACAGATTGATGCCCGCTGTTGACTTGAGAATGGCCCTCAGTCACATGGGTTGTGTGTGGGCCTAGATAGAGGTGTATATCTATAAAAATAAAAGGGCGTGTCTGTATGTGTGTGACCATCATAGCTCCAAGATTAAAGAACCTAGAAACCTGATATTTTGCACCCATACTAAGTGGATTCTGAGGATGTGCTCCTGGGTATTATTACGTGCGTGTGCATATGTGTGCCCCATAGTATACCCTGTAGTATATGAGTTAGATTAACAACTTCTAATGTATAGAAAAGGCAGTGCGTTTTGGTAACAATGCGTTCTGTCTATATACTACTAAATCTCTGAGATTGTTTGTGTGTTTGCTTGTCTGTAATTAAGCACAGCAAAAACAAATAGTGCAATATTTGTAATGAGATGAGAATAGAAACAGAATAAAACAAATTTCGTTAAAATCGGGCCACGGGTTACCGAGTTAGCGCCGTTTTTCGGGTCACTTTTCGTACATTTCATTATTATAAAACTTCGTTTTCCACCTGATGAATCACTTTAAAATATCTTCTATACTACAATATATGCACAACATAAATTAAATGATGGAATGAAAATGTGTTATAACGTGTTATAATGTGTTATATAAATGTGTTGTATAGAAAGAACAACAATAAAATTGGCCTACAATATTATTGACTATTTGCAAATAATAACTATGGAAACGAGGTAATAAAGTAAAAATCAAGTCAAGAACAACAACAAAAATTTTATAAACGAAAACCTCTCGCCGAGCATTGGCTATTATATTATTTCCCTGTCAATGTTCCCATCTTCATTAAAAGGCGTAAATGACAAAAACAAGATCTTGAAGAATCTATCTATATACTACTAAAACTCTGAGATTGTTTGTTTGTTTGTTTTCTCAGTCAAAAAAATCATTCACACTACCGTTCGCGCTCTTTACGAAACTTCTTACTTCACTTTTTTGAAAGATGAAATGGTCTTTCCTTTCACTCCCGATTAACAATCAAATATCTTTTCTTGAATTATGAATATGAAGAATAGATTGAAATATTTAATGAAATTATCTCAAAAATAAACCTTCATTTCGGTGCAATATTGAAATTAGCTTGAATTCTTCATAACCTCTAAATAGTGGTTGACCCAACGGGCCACAGTGATCTAGTAAACAATAAAATTGGAATGATATTTGTTGTTTTTTTAATTTAGAGTCTCCGTTGATTAAAGAGTTTTTTTATTAAAACCAATGTTAAAATGTAAAATTGTTGGAAGAAGATTTAAAACGAAGTCTCTAATATTTAAATATTTCGGTTGACCAAGTAATCTGCGTTTTTACTGCATTACATTTCTTGAAAATATTTAAAGAAACACATATATAGTCACAAGCTTCTAAACTAAAGTGATGAATTTATTAGTAAATTATTTTTTATTTGAAGTGATAAATTTGATAGTAGGCCTAACCTAAGGTAGAAAGTATTAGGCAGAGAGAGTCTTGTTTGTGAACTTCATAAAGGCCGTACAAATTTCCAGAGCACGAACCTATAGACTACAAAGAATCAAACATTTTCTGATACTTTTCTTGTTATTTTATTTCTCTCAGGAATTTTTAGATTTTTTCTTCACGTTGGATAATAAGAGATAATGTATCATTGATCAATGTTGTAAGTGTACTGAGATAATTAAGAATAGCCTGGGTTTTGCTAATATAGGAATAACAATCGTATTGCCATTGTCAGGATGTGTGAGAAGAAAATGTTTTGCGTAGGGACAGATCTTATAAGGTCGAAATTTCTTCAAAATAGATTAGAATGTCTTTTAATATTATAGGGATTGTTAGGGCGCTCGACTCGCAATCTGAGGGTCGCGGGTTCGAATCCCCTTCACACCAAACATGTTCGCCCTTTCAGCCGTTATTATATCAATAGTCAATCCCACTATTCGTTGGTAAAAGTGTGGCTCAAGAGTTGGCGGTGGGTGGTGATGACTAACTGCCTTCCCTCT
>NW_013671375.1:20671-23538 GCF_000517525.1 Limulus polyphemus | reverse complement strand
AGCTTTGCGCGAAATCCATAACAAACAAGTATTATAGTTCTAAAAGATGGAGTCACAAGATCTTATATTTCGGTAGTGAAATAGTAATAGGTTTTTGAAATTGTGGTGTGACAGCTCATAAGGGTAAAGAAATTGTGCGTAGTTAATTTTCATTGAAGAAGTGAAGAACTAAGGCAGATTTCTAATGGTTACATAGTGTGAACTTGTTCGGTTTAACACTTATGTATTTGGGTCAAAATTCAAAAAATAATCGTTTGTTAGTTTGTAAAACTTCACATTTTGTGCAATGTTTGATCTAGCTGGTTTGAAACTGGAAGTAAATATCGTTTGTTAGTTTGTAAAACTTTACATTTTGTGCAATGTTTGATCTAGCTGGTTTGAAACTGGAAGTAAATATCGTTTGTTAGTTTGTAAAACTTCACATTTTGTGCAATGTTTGATCTAGCTGGTTTGAAACTGGAAGTAAATATCGTTTGTTAGTTTGTAAAACTTCACATTTTGTGCAATGTTTGATCTAGCTGGTTTGAAACTGGAAATAAATATCGTTTGTTAGTTTGTACATCTTCACATTTTGGACATGCTTGATCTATATGGGTCAAAACTGGAATTAAAATTGCTTGTTAGTTTGTACAGCTTTATATTTTGAATATGCTTGATCTATATGGGTCAAAACTGGAATTACAATTGCTTGCTAGTTTGTACAGCTTTATATTTTGGACATGCTTGATCTATATGGGTCAAAACTGGAATTACAATTGCTTGTTAGTTTGTACAGCTTTATATTTTGAATATGCTTGATCTATATGAGTCAAAACTGGAATTACAATTGTTTGTTAGTTTGTACAGCTTTACATTTTTCACGTTTTCTAGTCGAGAAATTTTTCTATCGTTATGTTGGCCCACCTTCTGTATTGTAGATTCACCAGCCTCTAGTACTTTTCAAATTGAATAAAACTCTTTAAAGGTTACTTTTTCTGATTTCCTAAGAGGTATAATATATCGAGCGGAAGGTGCCTATCAGATCAAGTTTTCTGTTATTCACTGAAGAAGAAGTTTCAGTTGCCTTCTAATGCAGCACTGAAAATAGACAAGAATTAACCTAGCGGATGGTTGTAATAAAACAAACACAGAACGAGCGTGTACGTTGTTTTCTGCATGCACAAAGACTAACCTATTTTGTATTATTCTGATATTAAAATTATAGCACAAACAACACTAATCATCAGCTAGGGCTTCGGAAATAAAATATATTGAACTATGTATAAATTATCCCCCCCCCAGTGGCACAGCGGACTTACAACGCTAGAAACCGGGTTTCGATACCCGTGGTGGGCAAAGCACAGATAGCCCATTGTGTAGCTTTATGCTTAACTACAAACAACAACAATAAACTATCCCTCATATCGTGCGAGCCAGTGTAAGCGATTCCTTTCTCTTTTCTTTACTTTTTTTACTGAATTTTGCTTAAGAGATGTTTTTACTTTGCTATGGCAATGAAATTCCAGTAGCTAAAGATTGTAACTTCCAATCATAATCCCGTGTGCAGAATTTTGTTTGCGTTTTTATTGTGTTACGACATTTTGATTTCATAGATTGTGGAGCATAAACTCGGATTAAGAAGGATAACAAATCTCTGTGTAGCTTATATTATCATAAGCAATACATAAAAATAAAAACAATTGTAGTTCACATATTCAGAGTAAAAATAAATTCTAACAATCACTAGAAACTCTTCACAGTGTATGTGAGAACGAATGGATAAAACAAAATAGCTCAAGAAACTTCTGGTTCTAGTGATAATCAAGTTTATATGCTTACTACTACTATAGTTAGGTCAACCACCATCAACATGATTTTACCTAACATAAAAACTATGTTAATGTTAAAATAGTTGTAATACTTTTCGCTTTAGTATATTCTTACATTATTGCACGGTTTCTAAGCAAACTAAGCCTGCAATCTGTCAACAACTAAGCTGTGCTGTTAGAAAAAGTAGGAACCGTTATGGACAGGTGGTCAGGGCGCTTGACTCGCAATCTGAAGGTCGATGGCTCGAACCCCTGTCCCACCAAACATGTTCGCCCTTTCAGCCGTGGGGGCGTTATAATGTACGCTCAATCCCACTATTCGTTGGTAAAAGAGTAGCCCCAGAATTGGCAGTGGGTGGTGATGACTAGCTGCCTTCCCTCTAGTCTTTCACTGCTAAATTAGGGACGACTAGCGCAGATAGCCCTCGTGTAGCTTTGCGCGAAATTCAAAAAACAAACAAACTCTTCATAACATTATTAATTGTATGCTTGCCACATATCAATTACCAATTATTTTCAAAAAGAAAAGATAAATACTTTCACAGGATCAAGGACATACAAAACTACAGAATCAAATGACCTACGAAACTACGGGATCAAGGACTTATGAAACTACAGGATCAAGCGATCTGACAGTAATTTACTTTGTCTGGCTGTTATGTCTATAATGATATTGTTTTTGTTGAGATTCAACTTTTCTTCTCCCCTGCTATCAGCATAAAAGCCTCTAAGTGCTCTTACGAAAGTGTGCTACTAAGTTGTATTTAGATATAGTTCAGCATTGAGGAAGTTCTTTCACAAGTCACCATATTTACTATGATATGTTTGTTGCACAGCCTACACATATTTTCTATGTTATTTTCTTTGTACTTTCCTGCTACTACTACAGCATTCACAGATAAAACGTAATAGGACCATCTAGTCTATTGTAGCTAGAGGCAAAAATTACATGAGGGTACAAGTAGGACTTTGTTTGTTTGTTTTGAATTTTGCGCAAAGCTACACAAGGGCTATCTGCGCTAGCCGTCCCTAATTTAGCAGTGTAAGACTAGGGAGAAA
>NW_013671375.1:16130-20200 GCF_000517525.1 Limulus polyphemus | reverse complement strand
ACAATCACATATTTCCACGTCAAATACACTGACTGGTGCTTCTAATAAAATTAAAACCAAACACATTCACATTAATCTCACTATATGACACATGATATTCACATTTTACAGTATTATCAGAGCTCGTGAAGCGGAATGGAGAGATTTGTACTGGATAAAATGTACCCAAGAAATTTATCTTTATATCTTCTTAAGAAGAAAAAAGAAAGCGAGATTGTTAGATCACTGATGCAATAAATGTCATTACTGAATTTAAAAAAAGCGGTTAAATTCACAAGCTGTTTTCTGAAACCAGTTAACAACAATAAATAAACAAGTCATGAAATTATTTCATCTTTGGCTCGCTCACACCCCGTAGACTTGAAACATGCGTTGGTAGAAACAAAAGGGCACCATCATTGTTCAGCCTTGGATGGCCTGATGGTAAGAGCGCTCGAATCGTAATCTGCGGGTCGCGTGTTCGAATCCCGTCACCGATAATGCTCGATCTTTCAGATACGAGGGCGTTATAATATGACAGTCAGTCCCACTTATCGATGGTAAGATAGTAGCCCAAGACTAGGTGGTGGGTGGTATTCACAAGCTGTCTTTCCTCTAATCTATCACTTCAAAATTAGCGACCGTTAGCGTAGATCGCCCTCGAGAAGTTTTTATTTTAAACAAACAAACCGTCATTGGTCGATTTCCTAACAGCTTATTGACAACCAGTAAAAACAGAAACACGTATTTTTTTTAATAAACAATACAATAATGGTTTATTTTTCTTACATTTTCAAACAAATGTATTGCGACTAGCCGTTTTGTTTTGAAAGGAAACATGGAAAACAGCTGTCCACGAAGCAATTATATATACCCCACCCATCCACCCCAGCTCAGTCTAAGAACTTATAACGCTAAAAATCGGGTTTAGATACCCGCTATGGACAAATAACAGATAGCTCTTAACAAAAAACAAGAAGTAACTGTATAGCCTTCCTGAATCAGTCAGAAGAAGTAAACAATTTGTATTATTTTCAATAATTGGTCGGAACGCCAGAACACTCTGGGACTGTCCTGGCAAAATCTGAAACTATAGTAAGTCTACAAATAAAGAACATTTAGGCCGCAAGAATGTTATTGGCAAATAATCTCTTTCAAAAACCCGGATTTTAGAGTTTGAAGTCCTTAAACCTACTGCTAGTCTACTGGGGGACACCAAAAAAACAAAAATGCTAATTTATCACGTGGTTAAGAAAAAGGCTATATGATTAAGTGCAAATTTCAGTATTCCAATAACGTCACTTTTGGTACGACTTAGTAACATCAGCCGATCAATAACACTGTACAAACAAAACAGAGCTTGCCATAAAATGTCATACTATAGACTGCTGTTTACTAATTCAATATTTTTTATTAAAGTTACAAAATGTTCGTCGATTTCAAAGCTAAGTTCGCACTGATATCATGCATGGTTCTATACTTCGGTTAGGCCAACATCATAAACACTGAATGTGCAGTAAAGACCAGATATTCCAAGAAAAGTAAACTAAAGTTGATGAATGATTTGAAACATAAATTTATCAACCAAAGAAAGGAGTTGAGTTTCTGAGTCAACATCATATGTACATTATTTCAGAACAGAGCTCCTGAACGTTCTTATAAGAAAGTTAGTTTAACAAATAAATAAATGTTTAATTCAGTTTACTTATTGTGAAAATGAGTGTTTTTAAGGACCTTTTTTATTTATATATATGCAACTTAAATATTAACTTACTAGCTTATATTTTTTTTTTCAAATAACTATTATGTTATTAAACAAACAACGTTAGATGGAATATTCTTTTTCTTTTTGTTTCACTGGACGCTACAAATAGTTCCTGGCTGTGCCTGTAAACACTTAATTAGATAAATAATAATGAAATCAACGTAAAATAAAGAGTAGAACCTTTTTAATTGCCCAGTCCTGTTCACTTTCCTTTTTAATTTCCCAGTCTTGTTCTCTTTCCTTTTTGATTTCCCGGTCTTGTTCTCTATCATTTTTAATTTCCCAGTCTTGTTCTCTATGATTTTTAATTTCCCAATCTTGTTCACTTTCCTTTTTAATTTTGGTGTCTTATTCTCTTTCCTTTTATTTGGTCAATATTTTCGTGGTAGAGTTAAATTGTACATAAAACGTTGCTGTTTTTGATCCCTTAATAACAACTTTTGAAGCGTTTCACTTGTAAAATATGTTCGGGCGTAAAATTAGTTGAAACTTTCTTTCGGGATCGACATTACGTATTTTTAACTGTGTTTAAGACATATCCAGAACTCTTCTTAGTGAAACGTCTTGCCATAAGAAACCTTTTATCATACACAAGCCCGCATATATATATATGTAACAATAATACATTTTCTCCTTTCTTTTCGGATATTTGCCTAAAGCTTGTTTGTTTGTTTGTTTAATTTCGCGAAAAGCTACTCGAGGGCTATTTACGCTAGTCGTCCCTAATTTTGAGCTGAAAGATTGAAAAGAAGGAAGGTAATCAACAGCTTAGGTTACTTATGTCTAGCCAAAAAGCGGTATTTGACTGTCACCCTTATAACCCACCCATTAGTTAGGCTCGATCCATATATTTTCTAATGGACTTGTGTATACTAAGATTATAATTGAGCATACCTTGTAATACCCTTTTTTTATCTATGTGCTTTTAACAAAGGTTGTATATAAAAATTTTTACTAGCACCATTCATACGTTCACTCATTTGTTAAATGTTCATTGTTTGTTTGTTTGTTGTTACGCCTAAAGCTACACAATGAGCTATCTGTTCTCTGCTCATCGAGAGTATCGAAACTCCATTTCTAGCGTTATAAGCCCTTAGATTTACCGCTGAAAAATCGGGCGTACAAATAAATTAATTTAGCTGATGTTTTCGTTCTATGTCATGTAAGTTTGATAAATTGTACTCTTTGAAATGTACATTGCTTCGTTTTATAATTTCGTAGTACAGCAAACATTTTAGCTAAACAATCTTATAATATCAAAAACCGGGTTTCAATACCAGTGGCGGGCACTGCATAGATAGCCCATTGTGTAGCTTTGCGCTTAACAACAAACAAGCAAAATAAATAATAAAAACAAGTAAAAAATTACGTATCAGAAACACTGCACTTTTGCTAATATTTATCACAAATTAAATGAAATAATTGTTTTCAGTTACCTATATATCTCTTTAAAAATATATTTAATTTCTAAAATTCACTACTTATGTTACGTTTACTTCTTCTCTTAAATTACACTTCGTAAGTAATAGTAGTAACCATAACAACGGTACCTATGACTTCAAAGTTATCATTTATTTTATATTTTGGAATTTAATTTTAAACGATTCAGGTGAAACTAAGGAAAGATAAAATATTTATTACACCATGTTGAATTTCGCGAAAAGCTACTCGAGGTGTACTTAGCCTTGCAAAGCTAGTTTCCGAATTCTCAGATAAACTAGGTATAAAATTCAGTTACAGAAAACTGAATCCAAAATTAACTTTGTTTGGTTTGTAGTTAAGCAGAAAGCTACACAATTTACTATCTGCGCTGTGTCTAACATGGGTATCGAGACCTGGTTTCTAGCGTTATAAGTCCACAGACTTACGCTGTGACACTGGGGGGACAAAACTAACTAATTATGTTTTAATTGTATGAACCTGAAATGAACAGTTTACCATACACGTGAGTATTGTTTGCCATGTTACAATTAACATATTCAAAACAGTTACGTTCAACTTTGACAATAAGTTTAAACGAATTTTCCCAGCTTTTGGTTTTAATTTTCGTTATTCTGTCACTGAAATTAGAAATTCTATTTTAACAATTTGATACATTAGATTAGCAAAAGATTTACCTACATTTCCGGTTTATTCCAATTTGAAAGGACTTGCGTGTTTGCCTTTATTTATCATATTACCTAGTGATAAAGAGCAACTGATTTCTAGGATGTACTTTATCAAATTTTTCAGAGATTAATCGGTAACGAAACGCTTAAAGCGTTTTTTTTTTTTTTTAGTTTCTCTTAATGGCTTTGGCCGGCATGGCCAGATGTTTAGGGCTAAT
>NW_013671375.1:8368-15192 GCF_000517525.1 Limulus polyphemus | reverse complement strand
AATCCAAGACAGGTGTTTATATATGTTATTGATGTCTACTGGTGTACTAACGTAATCCAAGACAGGTGTTTATATATGTTATTGATGTCTACTGGTGTACTAACGTAATCCAAGACAGGTGTTTTTGTATGTTACTGATGTCTACTGGTGTACTAATGTAATCCAAAACAGGTGTTTATATATGTTACTGATGTCTACTGGTGTACTAACGTAATCCAAGACAGGTGTTTATATATGTTACTGATGTCTACTAGTGTACTAATGTAATCCAGGACAGGTGTTTATATATGTTATTGATGCCTACTGGTGTACTAATGTAATCCAAAACAGGTGTTTATATATGTTATTGATGTCTACTGGTGTACTAATGTAATCCAAAACAGGTGTTTATACACGTTACTGATGTCTACTGGTGTACTAATGTAATCTTAGGACAAGCGCTTATATATATATATACTACTAATGTCCTAGATTGTACCATAGTATTTTTTAAATTCTCAAGTGTGTTTTATCAACTTTAATATAATCTTCCATTGCATAATTTTCGGCTTACTTACTAAAACTAACTTTAGAAACTTTACATAAAGTATTTAAGCAAATAGAAAAAGACAAACCATACCAGTGAGTTCATCGCTACCAGATAGATAATCACACTAGCAAATAAAAGACCCAAAAGTTTGAACTTTTAAAATGCCAATATTGTTTGAAGGTTATCAGTCAACTGTTTAACCAAGAGATGTAAGCGATCGTAAAACATTATCTATACATAATGGAAATCATCACTAGTCTAAACCCCTGGGATACTTATTTTCTGTGTTCATTTCACATCGATTGTTAGGGGTTTTTGTTTGTTTGTTGTTGTTTTTTGTTAAATTCAAATCTACACAGTGAGATGCGTATGCTGTGCTTACCACGGGTATCGAAACCGGTTTACATGTTCATCACCATAGCAACTATCGAATTTCATGAAGTAACTTTATATATTGCAACATCGATCATGTTCATTTACTCATATGTGTATTTTAAGTGGTACATATTTTACATTTAAAGGTCTCTAACAAGTAGGACGTTTCACAAGAACCATATGAATGTTTCAGCGGGTTCTTAAAATTAGAGAATACAGTATATCAAAATGTGATGTTTAGATGAATGTAGTGGCTTATGTTTTCACAAACTATATTTGAAGAGAGTGTAATATATGCCTAAGTACCTAACATGTTGCCCACTTCTGTAACTCTTGTATTATATTGAACGTTTGTGATATTGAATTACCTGGATGCTGAGAATATAATTGTAAATTACCACGAAAAAGCGGCATTGAAATATATTTCGTTTAGCTTTCACATTTTTATAAGAAATTGCACTATCACATAGAATTGGCACCAGTATCTCAATTTCCAAATTAATTAAAAATCGAAATGCCGGCATGCTTCACCAAATATCGCAACTAATTTGTTCCGGATTTTTAAAAAAAAGTGTTTGGAAAATATTTCTAACAAAACTTATGATGGCAAAATATGAACCTGTTTGCTAAGTTGATTAAAGTTTTTGTTTAAAAAAAATGTTTACCAAGCAATGGTCTCTAATTGTTCATCTGTAAAACATTATAAGCATTGCTCTGTCAAACCACTCTTTCTTAAAGTGTCGCAAGTACTAAAACTCGTAAGCCTTGATTTCATTCTATCAAACTGTCACATATATTAACATTCGTAAGCCTTGAGTTCATTCTATCAAACTGTCACATATATTAATATTCGTAAGCCTTGAGTTCATTCCATCAAAGTGTCACAGATATTAACATTCGTAAGCCTTGAGTTCATTCCATCAAATTGTCACTGATACTAAAATTCGTAAGCTTTGAATTCATTACATCAAACTGTCACAAATACTAAAACTCGTTCGCCTTGAGTTCATTCCATCAAACTGTCACTGATACTAAAATTCGTAAGCTTTGAATTCATTACATCAAACTGTCACAAATACTAAAACTCGTTCGCCTTGAATTCATTCCGTTCAATTGTTACATAGTAATGTTTAAAAGACGTTTCAATAACTGTTTATAAGTCCCAAATCTTAAATAATTTATCATATAGTCGAAGAAGTACCGAAGTTGAAAAATCATTCGACACATATAAAACGTCGTCTTGTACTACACATTCCATGCGACTCCCATTCGAAGACTCAGCGATAACTTTAAGGGCCTAACGCTTTAATTCGAGGGTCGATCCCTGCGGTGTTTCCACCACAGAGAACCCATCGTGCAGCTTTGTGCTTCAAACAGAAATGTGCTCTATGCAACCATATATTGCAAACACACTACTGTTTGAAAATGTATATATTAATAGTAAAAATGCGACTAAATAAAGGAAGATTTACATTACCAAATATAGGTGTCGTGATAGGAGCCGGGTGTGTTGATAACACGCATTCCCAGAATCGAATCTTAGCTCCAGCCAGCCCCTACAACCATTTTCAGCAATCCCAGCTGAAAGTAGCAACAGATTGTCAGCCGAAACGTATAATATAAACCATCTGGTAATTATTATCTATTAAAAAAAAGGAATTATTTTGATTAACGTGATCGTACTAAACATTATCATTTTTCCTTAATCTCGTCTTATTCTGTTGCATTTATCGGATACACTGAAAGACTTTTACATACATATTACATATTACTAAATTTGGCAATGAATTTGGGTTTCAAGTCACAATTTCACGCCCAAATAATTAACATTTTTGTGTAATTAGTATAGTTTTGTATTACTATTTAAGTGAAAAATAGTGCTGTAAAATTCTAGTCTCTAATCTGATGTTGTTGTTTCTGGGGGCCTAGTAGACTGTTTTAAAAGACGAAGCTATAAAAGATTAAAATGGGTTGTGTGGGTGTAACTCACTTTCTTTTGTAACACACAAAATAAACCACAGTTTGTGTTATTATTTTATATGTAACAACCGTTGGATAATTACAGTATAAGCGTTAGATATAATTTTTTTAATAACAGTATTACTAAAATATCGTTTTGATATGTGAAAACAGTCTGTAAAACATCCACTGTTATGTTTACCAGAGCGATTTTTTGAACGTTAACTTAATAATGGTGTACTTTCAAAACTCCAACAAATAAAAAATGAGAAACGAAAGTTCATAAAGTAATATTTTGTTGAGTTACCTGAAGATTCTCTGTGATCTCTTTGTTTGTTTGTTTTAAATGAAATACTACCAAAAGCTTCAATTTCAGGCTAGTTTGGAACCAAGAAACTACACTTTTTATACATTTTTATCTTATTTCCCTCGTGTTTCCTGTTAAATAAAACAAAATGAATACTGTTTTGTTCGCTTGTTTTACGATCTTCTCTTGGGATTTCACATCCTTAACTTTCTTCAGGTTTGTTTGTAGTTAAGCACAAAGCTACACAAATGGCTATCTGTGCTCTGCCTACCACGAGTATCGAAACCCGGTTTCTAGCGTTGTAAGTCCGCAGACATACCGCTGTGCCACTAGGGGGCTTTTCTTTAGGACAAATTTACTATAGATACGGAACTTTAACTTTTAGTTAGGCAAGGAAGCAGAGAAACAGTTGTTATAAAATATATTTCTTGAGTATTTTTCTCAACTTACGTCAAAATTTATTAATGCTAAATATATTTCAATGGCTTACTATCACCCATGGTAACTCGTTCTTCTAACTTGTCGCAGGAGTAACTCTCTTGGAATCTTGTTGCGATTTTTTCGTTTATTGTTATGTTTTTTTATTATCTTTTCATATTACCAGGTTGATCCTACTAAACCTATTGTTTTTTTCTCTATCAGGAATAGTTGACTGTTAAAACGTCCCTTGATGTTATGTAAAGTTTAGCAACACACTGTAGATTCTAATGTGACATCATAAAGTGAACTGAAGATTAAAATAGTACAATTAAGTACGGTATAGTCAATCTCATCTCCCATTTGAATTTATCAAATTACCACCAGGGATTACAAAGAAAAAAAAACGACGGTAAAGATAAAATATATAGCAGGAAACTAAAGTAAGTCGTTCATCCTATGTTATATTAGACGTTGGTTTACGCTTTAGGTTATCTTTGTGTTAATGTTTGCAAAAATTAAGTCTAAATAATATAGCTCGAAAACTTCTGATGTTTGTTTCGAATATTTGATTCCTTATTATCAAGTGTATCTAAGTGGGCGTTAGGACTGGGGATCAAATGATATACTTAATTTGGTGTAATATGACCAATAATGTGTCTCGTTAACTTGCTTTACGACAATGTTAACGTTCAAGGACATACGAACCTGCCTTAAAAGCCGATAAGGAATAACGAAAAAAAGTATCATAATTAGAAGATCGTAAATCCAATTAGTAGAACAAACTAAAGAAACCTAATTAATTTGACTCATAGGAACCATAAACTTCTAAATAAGCAAAAATTGAGAACAACTAATATTGCAGGCCATTTCCTGCTTTGATGATTTCGAACTAGGTGAATTAGCAGTCTTCAAATTTTACAAAATAATCGCACATGAAAGCTTTACGATTGCCCAGGCATTTATTGGTGTAAACACATCGACGTATTGCATGCCTAAAACGCCTCATTGTGGCACAGAGGTATATCTGCGGAATTACAACGCTAGAAACCGGATTTGGATACCCGTGGTGGGCAGAGCACAGATAGCCCTTTGTGTAGCTTTGTGTTTAATTACTAACAAACAATACCTAAAACAACCAGTAGACTAATTCAGGCACTTATTTGTTACATTTCTTGACGTCTGAAAAAAAAACACATCCTATTCGTAAATTATGTTTGCTCAGTTTATTCTGCGATATTTTTATCGTTTAAACCTGTTGTCAGTTTTTAACTCGGTTTAGACTTTGAGTCAAGTTCATTCTGTCGACAGTGTAATGTAAGGTTGCAGATCAAAATATTTGTAATAGAAGTAATTCTTCACATTTCCCACGGAACATGGCAATTACTCCAGGCTTCCATGGTAACATTCCTTGTCAGCCAAGCTTCAGTTCAACAGGCCAAGTACGGAATCGTCAACATGAAATACTTGAAAGCGAAAGTGGAGTATATGCTAGAAGAAAGAAAAAAAGGAAGAACGTGCTTATAAAATATTTAAAATCGAACAAAGTATATTCATTTTACGCTCTATACGTACGTACTCAAAAATAAAGTCATAAAACATTTCTCACTAAGTTCAAAATAATTATTGATTGAAATAAGAATAAAACTGATTTAGATACTCTTCATTTTTTCACTCTAAAGACTATCTAATGAAAAACACCTTAGGTGTGAAAAAAAGGCGTGGCCAAAAAAGGATTGAGCATACGACTTAAAGAAATGGAATCAAAATTGGCAGCCAAACTGGTAGCTACAATTATTGCATTGATGAGAATTTTTAACAGCCTATATTCATTTGCCTTCTCTAGTTCAGAATCCCGAAGAGAATCTCATACAAAAATCATCATATAAAGTTCGATTTACCCATTATCAAGAAAAGGCTCGTTGTCACCCTCTTCAAACATATACGCAGTTTACTCCATAATCAAGAAAAGGCTCGTTGTCACCCTCTTCAAACATATACGCAGTTTACTCCATAATCAAGAAAAGGCTCGTTGTCACCCTCTTCAAACATATACGCAGTTTACTCTCTCTGCATCATTTGAGCACTTTTATCAATCGATTCGCTCGTTGTACTTCTTAATCCTGATTGCTTCTGGGTTTGACCAACGGCTGCGTATCAACCTAGTCTGACGATGGACTTGGTCAGAAATGAACAAAATCACACACATATAGTTTAAAACTCCTGACCTTTTAAAGTCACATATTTTTTTTTAACAAAGTAAGGAAAGATAAAGGTCATAGAATGATTAAGAAATTTTATATGACTACTAGCTGGAGTACCCGTCCGTTAAAACCTCGTTTGTAACAAAGAATAGTACAGAAATCCTGAACCACAAAGTGAAAAGAGTACACTATTATTATGGGTATGTAATATTCAAGGTACAGTAACACTAATGTGACTTCTAATTGTTCAGTGCGAATGTTCAAATTGATGTGAAACGTAATTATGAAACAAACACATCAACTAATTTTCATTTATAAAATAATCCCTATGAACACACCAAGTAATTGTTATTTATAAAAGTAATCCCTAAAATTAGATACATTTATTGTACAATTTATGTGTCCCCCCCCCTTGTGACAGTAGTAAGTATTCGGATTTCCACTGCTAAAATCAGAGGGTTCGATTCCCCTCGGTGAGCACAGTAGATAGCCCGGTGTGGCTTTGTTACAAGAAAACACACAATTTATGCATTTAAACATAAGAGATAGTATGATAAGAAATTGGGCTTCTATTTTCTTTCTTAACATAATAAATATTAAAAATGCAATAAAAATACATAAAGGTACCAATACCGAAAAGAAAGACATACTGTTTTTAAGAATTATATCAAAATGAGATTAGATGGGAGTCAACCCCCCCCTCCCCTCCCATCCCTTCATGACCTTCCTCATGTCATCCTGTATCACTGCGTCAAGTTTGGTACTGGTTGATCAAGAAATGTGAAAATGTATAAGGAACAGATAGACACCTATTTATATACATAGGTGTATTTAACACTGTTACTATATTAATGGAAATATTATTTCATCTTAATAATATTTTAATGCTAAACTAGAATACATTTATACATTCATTTAAATTTACCTTTCAGGTTATTCGTCTACTAAAATAACCTCTCAAACTTTTATTATCCTTTATTCATCGGTGGGATTCAAATATTTTAACAACAGGTTCTCTCACTAGCAGCATGCC
>NW_013671375.1:0-7386 GCF_000517525.1 Limulus polyphemus | reverse complement strand
AAAATGGATAGTAACAGGTGAAAACAAAGAAAGGAATTATTAGAGAAAGGGTTTCTGTTATATTTGGAGCGAAAACACAAACATTTATATTTCTTAAAAATTTAAAAATGTATTAAGCTAATGCATAGATGATAGATCTATCATCTAACAAATTTTATAAATTATTTGGGAAAAATATTTTCTAATGCAATTTCGTGCTTGCCAATTATTAGCATAACATTTCAATATTCATAGCTGTATAAGGTATATTAATTATATAGATCTAGGGGCCTAGAGCTATGTATATAGATGATCTAACCTTAGGTATAATAATAATAGATTAACGTAATTATTTAGATAAGAATCTATAGAAAAAGCGTTCACCCGATGGCTAATAATTCAGCATAGATTTGCACTCACACGTAGGCCTAGGACGCTTGGCTATAGGAGATGATATAACTAAGTTAGATCTAATAATAATAATTTAGATAAGATCATAAGACTCTGTATAAAAAAACACTTACCTGCTGGCAAATGATTCATCAGAGATTTAGTAGACCTAGTCCGCCTAGCCTGCTAGTAAAGTTGCGTTGTAAACACGCGTACATGTAAGTTGTAACGTTATTATTAGGCCTATACATACTATTGTTAACAACCGGTTCGTGGAGGTCATTAAATTCTAAGAACAGGTTCGCACGAACCGGTGCGAACCGGCTGAATCCCACCACTGCCTTTATTTCACTTTTTTTAAAAGACACGTCAAATATAGTTTGTTGCTTGAAAACATTTATTTCCATTGCAATTAGATAAGAGTTAAAAATACAAATGCATTTAAATACAGACTTATGGAATGAAATATATCGTTCTAGTTTAGAATTCAGACTTGTGGAGTGAAATTATTATTATAATTTAAAATTCAGACTTGTGGAGTGAAATTATTATTCTAGTTTAGAATTCAGACTTACAGAGTGAAATTATTATTCTAGTTTAGATTTCAGACTTATGGAGTGAAATATATTGTTCTAGTTTAAAATTAAGACTTGTGGAGTGAAATTATTATTCTATTTTAGAATTAAGACTTATGGAGTGAAATATATTGTTCTAGTTTAGAATTCAGACTTATGGAGTGAGATATATTGTTCTAGTTTAGAATTCAGACTTATGGAGTGAGATATATTGTTCTAGTTTAAAATTAAGACTTATGGAGTGAAATGTATTGTTCTAGTTTAGAATTCAGACTTATGGAGTGAGATATATTGTTCTAGTTTAAAATTAAGACTTATGGAGTGAAATGTATTGTTCTAGTTTAAAATCAAGACTTATGGAGTGAAATATATTATTCTAGTTTAGAATTCAGACTTGTGGAGTGAAATTATTATTCTATTTTAGAATTAAGACTTATGGAGTGAAATATATTATTCTAGTTTGGAATTCAGACTTGTGGAGTGAAATATATTATTCTACTTTAGAATTCAGACTTGTGGAATGAAATTATTATTCTAGTTTAGAATTCAGACTTATGGAGTGAAATATATTATTCTAGTTTAGTGCTAACTGTGGTTTTTTTTAGAGCATACACTTATAATAAAACCATTCAGAACCATAATGTTAAAGTGTGTGTGTGTGTGTGTGTGTGTGTGTTAGAAGAACGGTTGGAAAAATTTTTTCTAATAATTTCACACATTTAGATGGTACGATTATCATTTTGCCTGAATGTATAACTGAAAGTTTGGCTGTGAAATTCAATTTTTTAACCCAATATCAAAACTAGAGTGAATCATTTCTCTAATTATTCCCCTTTTACGATTTATTTCTTCCCCTAGTCAAGAAATCACTGTCACACCTGCGTTGTTCCTTTCAAGATAACTAACCAAAATATTCTCTTCGATGTCAGGATTGAACTACTGCAAATACGATAAGACTGGAGATCATGAACAACTTTCACATTCTTCGCTCATGCCCAGTTTACCCTTCAAAGAGGAAGATTATTTATGGAAGACTCTAAACCATTTCACACCAATTAAATATGTGAATCTAATAAACAATAAACCTAATGATTAAATACAAGAGTGGCCTTCTTTAATATATAAAATTTAAATTGGATCATGATAAATGGAAACTTGGTATCACTATGGTAATTCGAATAATAGCTGAAAATTACTTCAAATGCAGCTTCTCCATTGCAAATACTTTATTTTATCATTACGATAGAGAAGAGTAATACAAAATCCAGATGAGAAAAGATATTTAAATTACAGTTCCGATCGTAATAAAATCAATAGATTTATAATAAAATTTATTTTCATCATAATAATTCCCAACATATGAAATGACTTTATGCCCTTGTACTTGACTAGTTTATTTAAGCTGAAATAAGTGTATGACTTCTTTTAGCCAGAATTAATATTAATATTCATAAATAATTTTTAATATTTGATTCACAGGAAAAGGAGTTTTTTTGCTTTTTTCATCGACGTTTGAAATTTGATTTATTGCGCTAGTTTATTTGACTATATAACATTTGTATCGATCGTAAAACGGTATAAATACTCAAGACGGCACTAATGAAATTTTTGATGCCACTTTTGGTCATGAAGAAGTCACTTTGCAAACATGGGAATTCTGCCAAGGTGATTATCACGATTTAGCAATATCCATGACAATTAACTGTTAATTAGTTAATAGAGAAATTAGGTATATTTGGATATAATAATTCATTATATGTTGTACTTAGTCCAAGACATGCATATTTATGCTAATGTAAGGAAAAATATGTACAAATTATGTATTTAGTGTCAAAATGTTTGAGAGTTTTATTAGTTACTGGGGTCCGATAATAAAGAAGCTGTACTGATAAAATAATAAAATGATATATTGCATTCGAACTCCACACAGGAAGTTTACTATTCGGTTTACGTGCGCTATGAAGCAAAAGAGATGTCTGATCGAATTTGCTGGTCAGTTGGGAACGGTTCATCAGTGTTAGGTGAGAGTGCCTTCAACCAAATGACTGCCTGACTGCCTTTGAAACGCCAAAGTTCTTAACAGTTGAATGAAAAGACAGTTGTTGACCATACGTTTAATTCAAATGAGTGGAACCTGAGAACCTCTATTAAAGGATAATGTACTGTAATGAAACACAATTAATAGTTTCGTTTTGAGTATACTTACTGATTTTAATGTTAAATATATTGAATGATACGTCGAGATTTACTCAGTCAAATACTGACTTTAACCTAACACACAACAAAAAATGGAAAAAATTACACAAAGTACTGTTAAAATAAAACTATTACTTTTAATCCTTACAATTGTTTTGCATACGAACCAACCTAGTACACCAAAAATATACGGTTTACCGAAAGTCCATAAAAACCAACTAACCTTACGCCCAATTATGTCTTCTTATAGCTATTTCAAACTGTCCCCCGGTGGGAGAGGGGTAAGTTTACGGATTTACAACGCTAAAATCAGGGGTTTGATTGTATGCACACAACAGATATCCTGATATGGCTTTACTATAAAACACACTCACACAACTCTTTAAACTACAACTTTGATAAATACTTCAACTGAGTTTTGGAACCTTACGTTTCCAAAATAAGCACACAATTAAAATAACACTTCACACTTCTTACAACATTTACTTTACATAGTTTGGATAGTAACGTCATGAGGTAATACAATTTCCTGCAGATATTATTTCACAAGACCCCGAAAAGAGAATCAGTATAGAACAGGGACTCCTAATCAAACTGTTACAACTAGCCACGTTTATTTGCTTATAATACACTTCCTTCAGTTATATTGACTTGCCATGGGATATCCAGTATCAGGTACTTTGTCCATTCTTTTCTTACATCATCGCACAGACCAACATCCATAGTCATATATAAGCCCGCGTTTTGGCTTAGATATGTAGATATTTTTGCGGTTTTACGTGTCAAAATGAACAAACAAAATTATCTCAACTCATAAAAAACCTACACAAAGACACAATTCACAGTTTAAAATTAAAATACATACACGATAATGTTTTTAAGCGCTAACATCACACAAACAACCCAAGGCTTCACCACTAAAATTCATTGAAAGAATATACAGCAAAAATTACATAAACTAGTTTTCTAGTCACGTAATCTACCAGAAGCTAGGCACTCTAAAAAACCCTACTAAATATATAATACACCATATGCACCACAGAAAACTTATTTGTCTGTTTATTTTAGAGCAAAACAGCATTAGGATATCTGCTGCATCCACTGCGAGGGAATGGAACCCTGGATTTTAGCGTTGTACGTCCGTAGACTTACCGTTGTGCCTCTGGGAGACCCACAAGAAACATCGATGAAGAAGTTGCACGTTTAACTCACTGCTTTACTAACAAAACAATTCCCTACTAAAAAAAACGAAAAATTAATTAATTAAAAAAAACAAACAGAGAAGACACGTATTATAAACAAACTTAGAAAACACTCTACAAAGAAAAGGAAATCTAATCACTTGCACTATCCCATATACATCAAATAAATAGCACATAAACATAACCTTCACATAATGACTAGATTCGTATTAACTCCTGGAATGAAAATTAAACACTTTAAGAAAATTATATAATAACATAACATAATGTTTTGGGACAACAAGGGACCTATTGGTCCATCTCGGCTGTCTCATCCTCTGAACTAAACTAAAAATATAAAATTAATAAATTAAAGAAAATCTTCATGCCAGCTCTTATCATTCATATACTTATCAAGCTTTCTCTTAAACTCACTTAAATTTACTGCCTCCACAACATCTGAAGACAACCCATTCCAAAGGACAACCACCCTGTTAGAAAAATGAAACTGTCTTAACTGAAGATGACTCCTACCCTACCAACATTTATATTTGTGTGCCCTAGTCCTATTATTTTCACTGTTAAGTATTAAAAAATATGATGCATGAACACTATCAATACCATTTACAATCTTAAATACCTCAATCATATCCCCTCTAACTCTTATTTTTAAAGGACAACACAATTTTAGAGGTCTCAACCTCTCTTCATATAACAACCCCTCCATTGAAGGCATCATTCTAGTGAACCTTTACCAACAATTCATTGTTATTCCTAAAGGTATGAGCCCAAGGCTGAATACAATACCCCAAATGTGGCCTAACCAGTGACCTATATAGTGAAATTACAGCATCTTTAGGCTTGTATTCAATATTTCTGTAGATACAACCTAAAATCCTATTTACCCTACGACTTGCAACAGCACCCTGATTGGATGGCTTAAGAGACTGATAACCATTACACCAAGTTCTCTGTCTTTCATGACATTGTTAATGTTATTCCAATCTAAACTATACTTATAATTCAAATTATGATAACCCATTTATAACTTCATCCCCACAAGTAATTTTGGGCAGCATCCCTGACTAAATCAAGTTATTGCCTTTTTCTTTAAATGCTTTTATCAACCTCTTGTACTTTTTCATTTGCTCCTCTGACCTACCTTTCCCTACATCATTAACCCCTTTATGCAACACAAAAACTGCATCTCTGCTAGCCCCCTTCATTATATCTCCTGCTCTGCCAATTATATCCTCCACCTGTGCTCCTGGGTAGCATAATATTATTATTTTCTCCCTATTTACCACACAGACTATCTTATCTACATGCCTTGTCAAGGAATCACCTATAACTATAACCTCTTTATCATCCACATCCTTCTATGTCCCTTTTGTTTTCCTTTCTTCCAATAGTTTCTCGTCTGCAGAAGCCAAGGGCTGAAATTTGTTGCTCAACAGAATAGGCTCGTTATAACTAAATTCACTAATTTTAACCTTAATAGTACTCTTTCTAACTTCCTGAAAGTCATTGTTAGCTGATGTATTCCTTGCATGTTAAAGTTTAAGTTCCTCCTTAAATCCTTCTGCCATTTCCCATAGTCTACACTTCTATTGTCTCTACTTTAATTAAGATAGCCTCCAACCTACAAACTCTACATACAAATTGCACAAATGAACCCACTCTACCACGAAACATTTACAAAATATATTGTAACAAATGCTTAGCCTTTTACATAGGTGAAACAGGACGTCATTTGAATGTCAGTTTAAAAAACATTAAAAACCCACTTACCAAGTCCATGAACATATGAATAGAAACAAACATTCTTTTTATGAACAGAATGTCACAATACTAAAAGAGGAACCCGACATTAACAGAAGAAAAGATAAAAATGGTTTATTAATAAAATCAAACAATCCCACAATTAACAAATATCCAGCTACATCTCTATATGTCTTTGATCGTTATTTCCCCAGACATTCTTAATCTAGATTCATTTTAACTCCTGGAATGAAAATCAAACATATGTTAAGAAAATTATGTAATGAATCTACCTCACCAGAAAAAATTTACAAAATACAGTGTAAAAATTGCCCAGTCTTTTACATAGGTGGAACAAGACGTAACTTGAAGATCAGGTTAAAAGAACACGAAAAAAGCCCTTCCCAAATCCATGTGCAAATTAACAAAAACAACCAGTTTTTCTGAAAGAATGTCGCAATACTAAAACATGAACCTGACATTAAAAGAAGAAAAAGCAGAGAAGCCTTATAAATAAAATCAGTTAACAAGTACCCAGGCACATCGCTTTATGTCTGTCAGATTTCAAAAAATAATATTATATATGTATATGGGTTCTGGTTTGTTTGCTGTTATTTTATTGGGGTGGGGGGGCTTAGGATTCTTCTACAGTAGGTGTCTGTGACTTGTTAGCGATAAATTCAACGATGAATAAATAGCACACACTTTACTTATATATATTCGGAACAAGTTAAACGTGTGTAAAATAAAGTATTCACACCCTAGAGAATATAAGCATATCGTAAATGTTATATCAGCATATGCATAGTTCTCCTCTTCTTGTCAAAAGTCCACTTAGGCCTGTTCAATTACTTTATAATTTCAGTTGACAAGCCGAACTATTTTCTTTAATACTATCGCAATATTAGTCTGGTGTGATTCACTTACGATTGTGGTCTTCTTTCTTCTGAAGATTCTGTGTTCCTTTTGTCAAAGTGCACAGAGGCTGATTCAATTACTTTAGGATTTCGCTTTGACATAATAAACTTACTTTTTTTCTTCTTTCCTTTTCCAATGTTAGTTTCACTCTACTATATATATTAAACGTTAGGCCTATGTCAGTCGTTAGGCCTATCACTTTTACGTTACTTAACTTCACACGAACAATATTATCTTTGCTTTTATCTGTCTAATACTGTCTGTCTACTGCTTCCTGCTCGTCTCACGCTATTTATAGTGTTGCATCAGCGAGGTCACGTCGGGAGATTACTAGATATAGTGTAGTCTGGTATATATAAGAGGGTGACAACGTGACGGGACAATAA
>NW_013671374.1:59421-60705 GCF_000517525.1 Limulus polyphemus | reverse complement strand
CACGATTACACTTTTATGAAGTCGTGTTAAAAGGAGAAAGGTGAGTACGTATCAAGAAATTAGCACGATTACACTTTTAGGAAGTCGTGTTAAAAGGAGAAAGGTGAGTACGTATCAAGAAATTAGCACGATTACACTTTTATGAAGTCGTGTTAAAAGGAGAAAGGTGAGTACGTATCAAGAAATTAGCACGATTACACTTTTATGAAGTCGTGTTAAAAGGAGAAAGGTGAGTACGTATCAAGAAATTAGCACGATTACACTTTTATTTGCTGAATAAAAACGGTACACGGCGATGCTGGGCTTAAAATGTAATGTTATAAATGGGGCGTGGACTGCCACCTTTCACTATTTTGAGCCATGGCCCATGAATCGCTCGTTCGATGCAAAATTGGCCATGCTTTGATTTTAGATAGAAGCTTGGAATATCCATCGAGAAATGATTTTGCTTAGAAATTTGGTGTATTCCTCGAGAGATGCCTTTAGTTATAAGTTTGGTGTATTCCTTGAGATATGTCTTTAGTTAGAAGTTTGGTGTATTCTTTGAGATATGCCTTTAATTAGGTGTTTGGAGTATCCCTCGAGAGATACCTTTAGTTAGAAGTTAGAAATTTGAAGTATCCCTCGAGAGATACCTTTAGTTAGAAAGTTGGAGTATCCCTCGAGAGATACCTTTAGTTAGAGGTTTGGTGTATCCATCGAGAGATATCTTTAGTTAGAGGTTTGGTGTATCCCTCGAGAGATATCTTTAGTTAGAAGTTTGGAGTATCCCTCGAGAGATATCTTTAGTTAGAAGTTTGGTGTATCCCTCGAGAGATATGTTTAGTTAGAAGTTTAGAGACTCTGATAAGATTGCTTTGATTTAGGATGTTCTTGTAAAGTTGGTATGGATAAAAACATCTGTTAGTGATAATCGACTAACTGTTGCCAACTGAAATAATATTGTTTGTTAAAAATATAACTCACTATCTGTATCATTAACGTAAATATTTAATAGATCGTTTTCTGTTTTCATCATCATGTTTTTTGTGTGTATTTTTTCATGATAATCTTCCCTTTCAAAAGAGGAGTATTACTGTACTGTCTGGATATAATTGTCTTAAAGAGTTTTACACAAACGTCACCAGATGGAACTACCGCTTCTAATAACCAGATATATTTGACATATGTTTAATAAATATGTTAGGAATATAAACATGTTAACATATGTGTATAAATCACTTTATATATTTATTTTGTTTGTTTTTGAATTTCGCGCAAAGCTACACGAGGGCTATCTGCGCT
>NW_013671374.1:37173-58547 GCF_000517525.1 Limulus polyphemus | reverse complement strand
AAAGGGCGAGCATGTTTGGTGGAATGCGGATTCGAACCCGCGACCCTCAGATTGTGAGTCGAGCGCCTTATCCACCTGGTTATATATTTAAATGATAAAAATAAAACACTGGAAATCTGGAACTAATTAGATTAATGACAACAGGGACGAGTTGGTGATACTGTTTAGTGTTAGATGATCAATGAAAGTTTGAAATACATTATTTAATTGTATTCAGTTATTCGGGAGTATAATTTTAAAGTTTTCGAGAAGGATAGGGTGATCGTGTTATTATTATTATTTTGAAATTATTTAATTTTTTCTTAATATTGTTAAACATACTTCTGTCGCACGTTTTATTGTACATTCCGAAACGTTCATAATTAAATGTTACCAAATTTCTAATAGTTGTTAGAAAAATTTTCCACCTGGTGAATATAATATAATTAATTAATAATAACACAGGCCTGCGATGGTTTTATTGTCTTGACATTTTTACATGTCCTACTGTAATTCTTGTACGCTGAATCCGCGAAGGGAGATTCTCCAACTTGTCAGTAGTTATTTATGTCTTCTTGAACCATATTCTTTCTTTTTGTTATAATTAGGCTTAATAAAACTCAATCTAAATTTAGAGTCTAGCGCAGGGAGGTTCTCCAACTTGTCAGTAGTTATTTATGTCTTCTTGAACCAGATTCTTTCTTTTTGTTATAATTAGGCTTAGTAAAACTCAATCTAATATTAGAGTCTAGCGCAGGGAGGTTCTTCAACTTGTCAGTAGTTATTTATGTCTTCTTGAACCAGATTCTTTCTTTTTGTTATAATTAGGCTTAGTAAAACTCAATCTAAGATTAGAGTCTAGCGCAGGGGGGGTTCTTCAACTTGTCAGTAGTTATTTATGTCTTCTTGAACCAGATTTTTTCTTCTTGTACCTGGACTATTTTATTTTTACTCTAAGTTATGTTGACAAAAAAAAAATCGATTGATACAGGAGTACTTCTTTCCCGCAGGTTCCTTACTGACGAACCTGAACGATTGGAGAATGCTTTTAGAAGGTGCAAGAAACTTACGGGAACGTTAGTAACTCTCAAAAGGTAAGAAACCGAAAACCCGAAACGGTTTAAACAACCGAAAACCCGTATGTTGAAGATGTTTTGATGATTAAAATTAGTTTGTTTGTTATAAATTTCGCGCAAAGCTACACAAGAGCTATCTGCGCTAGCCGTCCCTAATTTAGCAGTGTAAGACTAGAGGGAAGGCAGCTAGTCATCACCACCCACCGCCATCTCTTGGGCTACTATTTTACCAATGGGATTGACCGTCACATTATAACGCCCCAACGGCTGAAAGGGCGAGCATGTTTGGTGTGACGGGGATTCGAACCCGCGATTCTTAGATTGCGAGTCGAGCGCCCTAACCACCTGGCCATGCCGGGCCTTTTTTTTTTTTAAAGATAGGTGTCTAAGCGACAATCATAACGATGTTTATCATCTTTTAGTTTGATGTAAATGTATTGCCCTCTACTCACCAGTAATAAACTGAAATATTTTATGTTTTTTGGACATAATCATTTCTTCACTGACACCTGCGTTTTGGCGAATAAAATAAATGAAGAAATAAATACTTGACACAATTGGTATTAAAGTTGTCAGTGTTTGTAAAAAAATAAAAAAAATAAAAACGAATTATGACAGAATTAACAGAAAAAGGTTTCAATATTTACATAAATTGAAGAATCGTCGCCGTCCAAGCACAATATGCCTCTTACCAAACACATAATTTATCCATGGCCAGGTGGTTAGGGCGCTCCACTCGCAATTTGTGGGTCGCGGGTTCGAATCCCCGTCACACCAAACATCTTTGCCCTTTCAGCCCTGGGGGCGTTATAATGTGGTTAAAAGAGTAGCCCAAGACTAGCTGCCTTACCTCTAAATTAGGGACGGCTAGCGCAGATAGCCCTCGTGTAGCTTTGCGCGAAATTCAAAAAACAAACATAATTTATCGTGGCGTTGACGTAAAATTAAACCTTTAATGATTTCCACTTTTCGTGTTTAACTCACAACAAATAATTGTATAATGTATTAGTTCAAAACTAATAATTTTTATATTTAATACCTATGATTACAGTATTGTTATATTTTCTTATATCTTAAATATTTTTAAACAAGAGTGTTTAAAATATTCGTAATATAAAACGGTTACAAACACCGAAGTTTTGATTCTCACATTTATGTAAAAGTTCAAATACTTGTCTTTTTGTCATTTTCTTCATAGATTAAGAACTTTAACACCAGATGGCCTGTATTATTAATATTATTGCTGAAACTCCTGTCTTACTATTATTTATATTATTCAATACAATGTTGCCCGATGAAGGTTCCGATAAGAAACCGAAAGCTCGCAAATAAAGTATTTAAAAGTAGAGAAAACTCCGTGTGTGTTTTTCGTGTATTAATGTATCTACGTTATGAGTTCTAAACAGCTAGTTTCTAATTCATGTGACTTCATCTCGATGTTCAGTGACGTAATCTGCCCTAAAAATCGCTCTACAGCTGTTTTGTACTTAGTATTTTAAACTTTCATTTCCAGACTAGCCTTAGCAGTGTTAGCTTGTTTTTGTTTTTTTGTCTTTAGACTCGCCTCTGTACAAGAACAGCGACACACAGGTGCTTCCTCGATGCCTGAAAAATCGCTATCCGCCGATGGATCTCATTCTAGTGGAGACGCTCATACGCATACTGCCAAAGTAAGGACTGTTTTGTGTAATCGAAATGAGCTAACCCTTTCCCGTCTTTCTCAACCTCTGACCTGAGACTTGACCTGGACGGGTCAGTATGTGTACCCTGAAATACCTCGTTCCACCCTCACAACTTTTAGCGGCTGCCCCCTCCTCGGATTAAATTTCAAAACAGTTTTATAATGGAAGAGATATTGTTGTTTGTTTTTTGGCTTGCGTTGTTAGAAGTATTAAATAGTCAGGAAATACTACAAATTGCAGGACATTCTTTAGCCAAATAAAATGGTACTACTTATTTTATTTCCAGACCAGTATTTCTCAACTCAAGAATAGGTGATTTATTTAGGTCTAACAAGATCTGGTGGTTAGGGCGCGGTTTCGAATCCCCGTCATCGAACATACTCGCCCTTTAGGGTCAGGTCCGTTCATCTGCCTTGGATAGTGGCTAATCTAAGCCTAAAATTAGATGGGGAATTAAGGTGGGATGAAGAAGAATTGTTTGTTTGTTTTAGAGCAAAGCTCCATTGGGCTATCTGCTGTGAAATCGAAACCCGGATTTTAGCGTTGTAAGTCCGTAAACTTACCGCCGTCCCACCGGCATAAAGACTGAAAAAGAAATTTTTGCAAGGAAAAAAAAACAGAAGCCAACCAGGTCTCGACTGTCCATCAATAGTTATAAAAGAGTCCTGGACCAGGAGAGGTTAAAAGTGACTGTTCTAGACTATACGGGTTGAAGTTTCACCGATTTAAAGTTGTTTTTTTTTGTGTTTGTTTCTCTCAAACGCACCTATAGTTACCTAATATGTAAAGTGCGTTGCAGTGACTTGGTTCCTTGGAACTCTTGCCACCAGGTGGCTCTTGTAACGCTAAAAATCGTGTTTCGATACACGCGATGGGTACAACAAAGATAGCTCATTCTGTATTTTGAGGCTTAATAATAAACAAACAAATCCTTACAATTCTAGTTCAGTTGTGTTTTATTACTGAACAACCTATCTTCACCTTTACGTACAATCCGTTTCTGAGAAGTACCTTTCTTATTTTAATAATTATTATAATTTATTCCTGAATTAACAAAACACAGAGCCTGGTGTTTTATCCTATTTACCACATTATAATCTTATTTCCAAATCTGTTGATTTACCCGCTTTTTTTTTTACTGTTACATAAGTCAAAATGTATCCACTAAGCCTTTCAGCCATTTTCAAAAGAATGAAAGGTTTTTGTAGTGTTGAAAATTATTATTGTATTTTATTTGTAGTCTATAACTTTTATATTTTTATTTATATGCGAAGGTGTGTTTTATTCCATGTTTTGTTTTTTAAACCAAAATCTATAAAGTGAGACAGATTGAGAAAAAGAAAATAATACTTTGAGTTAAAAAAAGTTGTGTCACGTACAAATATTTCATCAAATTATTTCCAACGTATAAAAAGATAGGCAAGTAAGTTTTATACGGAGATGTCTCGGTCATTTTTATTATTATTATTATTATTATTAATTGTTTTTTGTTTCAGGACACTAGGTATCCACTCGAAAGAAAAATGAAACATGAGTTTTTCTTTTCATTGTTAAGGATAACGAACGGGAGTGTTTTTTAAAATAGTTAATTGTGTAACTATAGAGTATTAACAAAAACCATGAAAATGGAATGTAGGTGAAATAAAAAAACGTCTTGTCTATAAACTGAGCTCATATCTTAAACTTTAACGAGCTTATCTCAGAATACACCATTTCGGTTATAATACTTGTCATTCCAAGAAGTAATTCAGTTAATATCGGTATATCCAGTTGATGGTGTTACAAATGGCATATTTTCATTTTTTTTTTGTTAACTTACTGGTTTAACATAGGTAAATGTTTTCTTTCGGTTCCTAATGGTGGGCATTCCTTTAATATGGATGAAAATCATTAAACTGCCCATGACGTTGCTTAGAACTCATTATTAAAAAAAAATGTCCTTATTAGAAATGAAAAAAAATGTTAATTAATATGCTTCTTTTATTTTCTCTTGGTCCCTTCACCTCATCAGTCTGGCAGACACGACTGGAAACGAAGTTCAAACTTCCGACAGAAGATTGAGTAATGAATTCATTTTTTGTTCCCACTCTTTTTAAATCCAACCTGTGCTTCCCCCTCTCGTGCGTTTAACGCACTCTCTTTGTACCCAAATCGCCCCCTCTTTATATCCCCGGAATGACTACGCTGCGGGCAGCATGTCCAGATCTGACACACAACTATACTCTCTCACTCAGACCTTTCCATAACAATATACTTGTGCTGCATGATGAAAAGCAAATATTGAGAAGTTAGCATGTTTTTTTCATTCTTCATCTTTCACTTTGAGTATCATTAAGGCAAGGCTATTAAGTTGACATGACGTGTTGGTTTTGTTATTATAATGTTTCTTTCTTACCTTACAAACTAATATTTTTTTTTCCGTCGTATTATTCTTGCTTGCATGCTATTTTTGGGTTATTACCACAATACCTATTAAGCTTTGCTTTTTATTTTTAAATTTTCATGTTTTACTAATTTTAACTAATTTTAATATATGTTTTTTATGGGTTTTTTTTCACATATTGTTTAAAGTTGAATAAGTTTAGATATTTTTACTACGCAAGATTTTAGTTTACGATTTGTAGAGATGGTTATAGTTAGATTCGACTATTTTTCACCCTTAACGCAGCCTGTGGAGGGGGTTTTCCACTTTAGGATGGGCTCAGAAGGTTGGTTTCTTCTGTCTTTTTAATGTCTTTTTTTTTCCTTCAAAAACAAATACGGATTATATATATATATATATATATTTAATTTTTTTTTTACGTTTTATCTAGCCACCAATACATTTCTATGCGGTCTTTATACCGTTAAAAATCATAACATTTCAACTATTTTTCGCGCGAGAAAATCATACAAGTATGAACTTCGGCGTACATTCACGTGGAACACTTAATTTATTTATAAACCTGATCGTGAGTAGATAATATTAACATATATTTTTTATTGAACTATTACCTACGTCAATGGTTTTTTCAAACCCTGCTATAGATAATACTAAGTTATATATATATATATACAAGATAGGTAAAAAATTGAGAATTTAAAAGCCTGCAAATAGGGATGGTAAAAACAGTAAGAAAACAAAGGCTGGAGATACCGTAGACATTATTTACTCAAACTTCAAACTCCTATTCTGACTCAATGCTCTTACCTAGAATTACATTTGGTGGAGTCAAAATAGAGATTTGTAGCTTTGGTAAATAATGTATCTCCAGCCTTGTTTCCTTACTTTTCTTTTACGATCCCTATATGTAGGTTTTTAAATTCCAAATTTATTATTTATCTTGTTGGCTGGCTTTTTTTTTTGTGCTCAACTATAGACAAAGGATTACTTGATACGGTAGCTACCTTTATACATTGTAATGATAGTAAACATAGTAGCTAGCTGATACGGTTCGTGATGATTTACTGTAGCTATTGACTATTTGATCGCATTAGCTAGAGGTGTAAAATGTTAAGCTGCAGCTGGAGATTGTCACGAAGATTTGTATGAGAATATAGTGAGCATTTATAGTTTCTGTGTAACTAAATTATCTATACATAATACATAGCAAAGGGCAAATGCATGCTTAGACTAAGACACAACCCCCATTAAGCGCGAAAATGTTTACCAGTAGAAAAGCAACCTTTCAACAAAAAAAACATATACAGTGCCTTACAAAAGTATTCCCCCACTGTAAAGTTTCCACATTTTGTTGCGGTCTGAGCTTGCAATCATGAAACGTTCAAATGGGACTTTATATTTAGAATCTACACGATATACTCCAAACCGAGAAAGCTAAAAAAAAAACGCTGATATTATGTAGGTAAGTTAGATTTTCAAAGAAAATTAGAATATTCTCAATTACATAAGTATTCAACCCCTTTGCTACGGCAACCCTAAATCAGCTTAGGTACAAAATTAGTGTTATAGTCTCTGTCTGTGTGTAATCAGAGTGGTTTAACTTGACTTCAGAGTAAATGCATCTGTTCAAGCTACGACAAACCAACCACGAGGTCCAAGGAGCTTTCCAAACAAGTCAGGGATAAAATGGTAGAGAAGCACAGATCAGGAGAAGGTTAAAGAAAATTTCAAAGTCGCTGATTATCCCTTTGAGTACGGTGAAGTCCATCATTAAGAAGTGGAATGTATTTCGTACCACCCAATCACTACCCAGATCAGGCCGCCCTTCCAAACGAAGCAGCCGAGTAAACTGGAAACTGGCTAGGGATGCCACTGTGAAGCCAAAAGTGACTTTGAAAGATTTTCAAAGTTCCATGTCTGATATGAGAGTCAGTGTTCAATGCATCGACAATATTCCGGCCCCTACACAAAGCTGGCCTTTGTGAGCGAGTGGCCAGAAGGAAAACATTATTGAAAAAGAATCATCTTAAATCTCATGTGGAGTTTGCGACAAAGCCTGAAATGATAGTGCAGACATGTAGCAGAAAGTCTTATGGTCAGACGATACAAAAATAGAGCTTTTTTGGTCTAAGTTCAAAGCGTTACGTCTAGCGCAAGCCCAACACAGCACATCACCCATTCAACACCATCCCAACTGTAAAGCATGGTGGTAGCAGCATCATGCTATGAAGATGCTTCTCATCATCAGGAACTGTGAAGCTTGTCATGATTGAGGGGAAGATGGATGGTGCAAAGTGCAAGCAAATCCTAGAGGAAAACGTGCTTGAGTCAGCCAAGAATCTAAAACTGGGTTGAAAATTCATATTTCAGCAGGACAATGACCCGAAGCACAAGGCCAAAGTCACACTGGAATGGTTTCAAAAGAAGAAAGTGAATGTCCTGGAATAATCCAATCAAAGTCCTGACTTGGATACAATGGACAATTTATGGAGAGACTTGAAGATTGCAGTCCATCAACAGTTCTCAACGAACTTGTTAGAATTGGAGCAATTTTGCCAGGACGAATGAGCAAAAATTACACCATCTCATTGTGTAAAGCTGGTAGAGACCTATCCAAAATGACTCACAGCAGTAACTGCTACCAAAGGTGATTCCACCAAGTACTGACTTAGGGGGCTGAATACTTATGTAATCAGCAAAGTTCAATTTATATATTTTCTTTGCATATTTTGTTGACATTCAACCTCCTTTACACATAACAGTGTTAAGTTTGATTATTAGAGTTTTGAATAAAAAGAAGTTCATTAAATAAATTGTTTATATTATCTGTATTTCATCAAAATGTGACATTATTGGTAGGAGGTGAATACTTTTGCGAGGCACTGTACGTCTAAAACATCGATTTAAATAAACCTTCGTGTCTTTTAAAGTGATTATTGTACGAATGTGTGTAAAAAAATTTAATATTATGTGTATTGATTTCTTTTTTACCCATTCACTTCATACATAATATAGCGGTTGGCTCCCTAAAGACATCGATTGTATAGTGTACAAAGCATCGAGTACCTACATGTCATATTCATCTATTATTGGCTGGTAATTCCTGTTTCACCCTATACTTAAGCTTTTTAAAGGAACACCAAATATTTGTGAGAAAGCTAACTTGAAGAAGTAATAATAACATCGTTTACAGTATAATTATGATGTTTTTAGCTTATGTAAAATATAGAGGAAATAAATCGACTTTTCATTACCTCTACGACCTTAGCAGTACCTTATTTGGTATTCTACAAAAGGTTAGCGTGCAATATACCAAGTTTCTTTTGTTGTAGGCTGGCAAGAGAATAATAATAAGAAGAAGAATTAAAAAAGGGTTGTTTTGAGCGGATTGTCTTTCTCTTGTAAGTTTAACATATAGTAAAGGTTTTAAAGTGTTGTTTGAACTGAATCTTTACTGTTTAAGGTGCTCGTTGCTCGAACGTTTTATCAAGGTTTTATACAATTCATTGCGATCCCTATTATGAACCACTACAGTGGTTCATGATACAATCTCTATTTAAACCCTGTGTGGGCTAATCTGTTTTTGTAGCCTGTGTGGACTAAACTAAGTGGACAACTGTTCGTCATTACCAAAATCCCATGTCTCTACTAATTCTACATCGTTTATAGGAATACTTTTCAATACATCTTAAGCCTAAATATTGCAGATGCAACTGAAACTTTATCTTCGTTTCACCAAATATAGTACGTTGGCAAGAAATCTATTGCTAAAAACTAAGGAGTGTGATCAATGCGAGTTCTGAAGTCCAAACCGCCCTGTTTTATAGTTTGAGGTCCACATACAAAAGACATGGGAAATTAAGTATGTTTCTAACGTTTTTTTTATTGTTAAAATGTTAAAATCATCACAGACAATGCTAGTTTTAATTACCATCCTCCACGTGACTAGGGAAGAATTGGGGGTGTCTGCGTTACAATTAGTGCGCTTGCGTAATAAAAGAACAGGAAAACTGACTCGTTGCATAACTTCAGGTTTCGAACACCAGGAGTAACAAAAATCAAGGACTAGTTATTTGCCCACTGGTCATTGTCTCCAATTTGCAATCGAGCGCCTCCTGGTGGCTTAGTGCTAAGTCTGAGAACTTATTAACGTTCAAATTCGAGTCTCGATATCCGCGGTGGGCAGAGCACAGATAGCTCATTGTGTATCTTTGCGATTAACGACAAACAAATTAAGCATGGAAAAGGAACACTAAAAACATCTTAAAATAGTCAATACTGAATAAAAACGCGTAGAAATCTAGGTCGTCATAATTAGGTTCAGCTGTTGTAAAAGTCACTCATCTGATCGTCGTTTCGGAAGTTTAATAATATCTCACTCACCGCTCCTCCCCCCCCCCCCCGGTGACTCAGGGGTAACAAAACACGTAAAGAAGAAGAATTGTTCTTATGTTTCAAAAAACTCGGTATATGGCCGAGCGAGGCTTAGGGTTTATCAAATACGAAAATTCGTTACTGACGTTCCGTTGACCCATAAACACGCACCGCACTTAGGGGCCGCAAGTGCGTTATAAGAGTGATAGTCAAATCCTACTATTCAGTCAGACATAGGGGTCCATAGGGGTCCGCAGAATTTTTTCCAGTGAGAGGCAAAGTAAGTTGAAATTGTGAATTAAATGAAAAATTCATGTAAATATACTGAATGAATAAAGAAAGAATTGTATTTCTCATTTTTTTAGGGGGGGGCAAGTGCTCCCTCTTGCCGCCCATGCTTCTCTCTAGTCTATCAGTTCAAACTTACGGACGAACATGCGAAGTAAGACCTTTGTGTGCCTTTATATAACAATCAATAGTTACGATTTCACACTCACCACCGCCCCCTGATAACTCAGCGGTAAATTTTGGGACTTATGGCTAAAAAAAAAAATCGGGGCTCGATATTTGCAGTGGGCACAGCGCAGATAGCCCATTGTGTAGCTTTGCACTTAAACCAAAACAAACAATCACTGCCCTCGTTTATTTTTCTTACTGGATGAAATTACATAACTTTATTTAATACTGTCAGAATCAATGGTTCGCATTTTCTAGTCCTTCCATTCATATTACCACGTGACACACTAATTATACCCCATCTTACACCCCCCCCGTCCGACTATTCTATATCTTAATGTTACCGTATGTGGGTGGTCCCCTTCTCACCACACCAAGCCCTCAAAAGCTCGATTCTTGGCTTTATGGTCATTATTTGAAGGTGACCACTGCCATACAAATTGTCATTACGTTATATGTTCACTCACATTCCTATTTTATCTGCGTTTGTTTATTTTTCATTTCTACATTAAAATAACCATTTAATTTCGCGACGTTTTGCATTTCTCTTCTGTGAACATAACAACGTGGAGGTACATTCTAAACTACTTAGGCACGTGTATTTGTTTTCATAACTATTAACTCGGAGTCCCCCCCCCCCTCCGGTGGGACAGCGGTAAGTTTAGCAAGCGCTCGCATTCCCCCTGGCGGACACAGAAGATAGCCCACTGTGACTTTGCTTAAACAACAACAATATCATCTAGTAATCTTCCCAACTCATTGTATTTACCTTTTTCTTTTCACTGTATCTTTCTTTATGGAATCTTCAGATCTCAACACATTTTCTTTCATCTCTTTGGCGACGTAACCATGAATTAGGTGTAATGATATAGGTGAAAAAATGTTGTTACTGAACAGGAGGTGGGTGAGAAGGGGAGGGGTGAGTTTCTAGGTTATCAGATAAATATACCTGACGATATGTTGAACAAACTAACTTAATAGTGTTGTGGAACCTATTTACGCCAGGTTTATGTGAGATGGTGAGAAGGGGAGAGGTGAGTTTCTAGGTTATCAGATAAATCTACCTGACGATATGTTGAATAAACTAACTTAATAGTGTTGTGGAACCTATTTACGCCAGGTTTATGTGAGATGATGAGAAGAGGGGGGGAAGGGTTTCCCTAATGGTTTATAAATGGGGCCTCGTGGTAGTTTACAACGTGGTTCTCACAGGTGAGAAAAACCGGAAAAAGCCACTCTTAATAATACAATTTTGTAGTATCACTAGTACAGCAAAATTAGTGTAATTTGTTAAATTACTGAAATAAAATAATTAAATATTTTTTAACCTTATTGCATGTGATATATATATATATATATATTTGTTTATCTACAAGCTTTAGGCCCTCTACATGGCCAAGAAACAAGCTTCAATCTACGGCTAAGGCGCCAAAAGCTTTTTGTAAATGTTTGGAAATTTCAGAAGTGAATTGCCTTAAATGTTTTATATAATTTGTAACACGTTGTTATTAATTTCACAAAGTGAACAAATTGAAAAGAACGTGAAAAAAAAATCTACGTTCTAAATGAATTTTGTCTCACAAATGTTAAGCCTATTGGATCGACATCCACATCTTTACTGTTTCCAGACCATAAAATATAGGGTTCCAAAATTCCCTGTTTTGCAATAATATAAAATGTATATAATTATAAAGTAATGAAGAATTTATAGTAAGATGTAGACCTGGAATAAAACTTATGAAATACGCATAATTTATATTTAGTTTATAGATAATCACTATAAAGTCTGTCAGTCATAAATATTCTTATCTTTATTTTGATAATTTCGTTCATAGCTTTCCAATATATTCTTCTTCTTCTTTAAATACAGCCTTTAACTAACCGATGTTTATATTCTCACTAATTACACTTATAATATTTTTTATATTAACATCGGTCGGGCGTGGCCTAACAGTTAGAGTGACGGACTGTGGATTCTTTGGGCAGAATCGCGCTCCTCTCCACCAATCCATCGGGATTTAGGCCTTGAAGACTTGAGAGGGTCAGGTGCATATGACCTCTCACGCTCTTCTCTTTCGAGCTGTGGATGCTTTATAAAAGTGGCAGCCAAATCCCACTATTCGTTTAGAATATCCCAATAGTTGGTGGTGGGTACTTTTGACTGGCTGTTTTCCTCTAGTCTCTCACTTCAAAATTAGCCCTTGTGTAGCTTTACGCAAATATCTGAAACAAATAGCACTTCATGTAAATACCAAGCAGGGAATGATTGTCGTAAAAGATGAAACAATGAAGAATTTAATAAATGGAAAAAGAGAATTTACAAAAAAATAAATTGTGAATTTAAATTCTGATTATTTTGTTTGAAAGATGCAACATATTAAGATCAACGGTTTCCTACTATTTGTTCGATAAACGTACGTGTGTAAGTATTTATAGAAGTACTTGTTGGAAGCTCCCCTTCCCAGTGGCACAGCGGTATGTCTGCGGGCTTACAACGCTAGAAACTGGGTTTCGATACCCTTGATGGGTAGAGCACAGTGTAGCTTTGTGCTTAACTACCGATAAAGAAACAAAATTTGTTCAAATATAAATATATATACATGTGTGTTTGTGTGTACATAAATAAGGATTTAGTATACAGATAATAACATTAAGGATTTATCTACTTGAGTTTTTTATTATTATTAATAGTAATATTATCAGCAATCGGTTATATATGATGCTGAATTTTGATTAAGACTGCTTTTAGTATTTATTTCTGTTGCCCGATATTATCGATTCTGCAAAGAAGTCGAATTTAGATAAACGTGTAAGAGGCGTTATGTTCAAAGCAGTGGTTCTCAAACTATTTCGTCTCAGTACCATTTCGGTGGTGCAAAAGACCCCTTGTACCACCTACCGGTCCTACCCACTTGTTCTGTTCACTCGTATGGCCTCCACTTATATTTTGAACCAGCCCTCGGATCACCTGGATGACCTCCTCTTTATTTAATTTATTTAATCGTGGCAGGTGTTTAGTTTTAAAAGGAAAGAAACTGGGGCGTTCGGGGATATTACGTATATTTATAATGGGCTTATAATTACTGTATTAACAAGGGGAGTTAAGGGCTTTAATATTTTAATCGTGATTTAAATTTTTCGGGGAGAACTGGTAAAAGCAGAGACGAAGAATTTCGACAATTTTCCACAAAGACAAACGGTCCGTAGTCAGGGTCATAGGTTCTAGATGACCCTCTCGGACCACACTTTGAGAATCACTGGTTTAAAGTGACATGAAATAAAAATTTTTGGTTGAATATTTTTATCACGTAAAAGGTAATTCTATTTGTATGGCATTTCGAACAGGACGTGAAAAAAAAAAACATGAGATCAAGAAAGTTCAAGTTTCCATGACTATAATTTTCGTTTTAATTTGATTCAAGTAAACAATTTAACCAAGTATAATATTTTGTTTAACTCGAACCACTCATTTAAAGTGCTGTTGGTTACGGACACCTGATAAAAAGAGTCCTGTCACAAGTGGCATGCAAATAATTATACGTTTTAAGTGAAAAGAGAGAAATATTCCGCTGTCGCTTTAATATTCTTTATTAGATATTCAATCCACTCCTCTATTTTAATGGGCCGAACGCAGCCCGGTGGTTATCGTGCCTGATTGTGTATCTGAAGTTCCGTGGTTTACGTTCTGTTATTGCAGTAAGAATGTAAAAAAAAAATTGCTTTCACACTTTGGAGCTGTGGGTGCGTTATAAGAGTGACGGTCAAACCCCATTATTCGGTCTGATGAGAGTAACTCAAGAGTTGGCGATACTGACTAGCTCCATTCCTTCTTCTCTATCGCTTCAAAATTAGGAACGGCTGGCACAGATAACCCTCAAATATATCTTTACACAAAATTCAACAAAAAACAAATAAATCTCTGTTTGATTATGATTTGGAAAATTACTTTATGACATCTCCAACACACATTCATCAAAAAGTAGAGATCTTTTAGGCTAAACTTGTATTCATAAAACAAAAATAATTATATGTGAATACTTTCCGGCTTAGGAATTTACACTATTTTAGTATATATAATGTATTGGCCCGATTATAGGGCGATCTCGAATATAAGGCGACCCCCCCGTTTTCAAAAACCATGGGAAAGATGAAAAATGAGTGTCATATCGTCCTTTTTTATGTCCGCAAAATCAGTACTATAACTGAACAGCCTGCAGGTGAATTAGTTGCAAGAACTAGCGATGACCTAGTTGGCCGCGGTTATAAAGCGACTATGAATTTTACAGCCTAAGTATTTATCGAAAGACATCGCCTTAAAATCGAACCCAATACAAAGTCTGGTAAGGTTTGGTGGCTAGAGCGTTAGGCCTGTAATTTACGGTTCGTGGGATCGAAACTCGTCGCCGAAAGTGCTAGCCCTTTCAGCCGTGGGAGCGCTATAATGTGACGATCATTCCCACTATTCTTTGACCAAGAGTGGGTAATTTTAATTATCCTCCTTCCCTTTAATATATCACTTCAAAATTAGGACGGCTAACGCAATAAACAAATAAACAACCCGCATATAGTATGTCCGGAAATTGTGTTAACAAATTTGTTTAATGTACTTTTGAATGTCTCTGAAACACGGGTAAGCAAATTTTTAACATAAATTTCGAACACCCTTTACATCTAACCATGCTTATTTAACTGACAAACTTGCTGAAACACGATTGTCATCTTCTGAGGTCCTTAGATTCGATTATTTGTTAAATTAATTTTATTACATGACATTAGTAACAGCGAGGGTACCTTGCTAATGAAACAAAGCATTTTGATCATTATAAGATAGAACGTAAGAAACAAGTATTAACTTAGCTTTATTCATTACTGCATTAAAGTTTAGGTTCTGCTTGCTTTGAGCGGAAGCTAGTACTAAATTATCCTTATTTTAAAATGAGGTTTTAGTTTCGAAGCTATGTCGAACTGTACAGATCTTGTATTAAAACTTTAGTACAATGATAACGTATCGTTATAAAAATCGCAACTCAAACCGCCTTGGTCTTCTTTATTACACGAAGTGTACGAGCGAATATGAAACTCATCAAACAAGAAACTAAAGTAAATTAGTGCCATTAACTCGAAATGTTGTCCAAAAATTTTCTAAGGCAGTCCACAGAAATCTCTAATTAAGTTATGAGGCATTTCTAATATAACAGGTCTTCTATAACTGATTGAACACGTTTTAATAACTTTTAAATGGAGGGAGAACTACACGGTAAAGTACCTACCAGCTGATTCTAGTACACTATGGTTTTATACCACCTCTGCGTGACCTCTATCGACCTTTATCCACTTCTTTAGGCTAATTTGTCATTTTCAAACACACTAACAAGCACTGTTTCTGGAAATACATTGCTTGCTTTACTCGTAAGAGCCAAAAGATCGGCTTACGTTACAGCACGTGGGGCTTCAGTCGTGAACTTGATATGTGGCTGCACGTGGGGGTGATGCTTCATCTTGCTGGAAAAAACACGTGCCAAAACCACCATCACCTTCCAAATGCCGAAAGAAAAAAAGCTCTCCTGTCTCTCCAGGTAGGTGACAGCAGTATCTCAGTTACTCGAGTGACAGTTTTTTTGTTTTTTTTTATATTTGCACTGAGTTGTCCAGTGCATCTTTCGGGGAGACGTATCCCCTTTGCTTGAACTGCTTATGCCGTTGCTTAGTTTCATTATTCGTAGCTGGCGTTACCAGTTGCCATTTTCGTACTACCAGTTAACAAATTCCTGAGACTTAATTTTATCCAAAACTGGCGAGATGAAATTAAACTTAAGGATTTTTAGACCAACATATGTTCTAACGCATCTGTTTCTTTCTTTAAAACTTACTTAGATGCATATATAAGCCGGTCTTGTTTAGTGACGTGCCGGACAGTGAAACTGACCCGTTGGCGCAAGAAAAAAAGAAAGGCCTCCGCACTTTGGGTAGCCCAAGAAACTGCTTGCAGAGGGCGCTGTTGACTAGATGCCTTCTATCTAGTCTATGAATTCAAAATGCGCAGATAACCCTTGCGAAGCTTTATTGGGAAATACTGGAACGAACACCCTAATCATCACATGAATTGAGTATGATTAAAACTCTGGATTATTCACAGGCATGAAAGGCTTGAGATGAGTTAGGATCGAACAATATTCAAAATTCATTCAAACAAATTGTAAAAAAAACCCACTTTTTAACTACGATATTCAAATTAGCTCCTGCCAGTAGTTTTCTTTACACCCTTCTAGTTTTTTACATTGCTGTTTAAAGGTTCTTATTTAGCGTTGTGTCACACTACTGACACTTGTCGTGCTCAATGTGTAGAAGAAAATGTGTCCATAATTATGTAAATGTGTAGACATATACACACGCTATTAGATTTTTGATGTGGTTTTTAAAAATATTTTATATTCAGTACTTTATCTTTTACTTTATCACATAATTACAGACCATCGACCCAGACTTTGATCCTGTGATTCGTGCTTTTCCTGAGGATCACCAGAGGGCACAACAGAAAGAGACAGCCCTAGATGAGTTGCTCAATGAGCTTCAGTGTTTTAACCAGACAGAAGAAATAAGACAAGATCCTTCTCTTTGGGCTCATGGGCATTTTACTTCCCACTACTCTGAATCCTCCTCCCACGGTCTTTCTCGACAGCATGCCAAAGGGCATTTAAAGACGGGAATCTCTTCCTTGGATGATGGAAGCAAATTAGCTATAAGCGAAGGTGGGATTCGTCGTCTGAGCCCTTCTGCGTTAGACAAAAATAAAATTTCTGTTGCTTCTCTGTCTAGTGGTCGTAAAAATCAACATAAACCACCCTACCTAGCGCCTAAAAAAGTGCCCCCTCCTCCACCTCGCACAACTAGTAGGTCTGTGATGCAGTCTTCCAACATATCCACGTTCACGAAAGACGACGACCTTATAGACGCTACCAGTTCTTCCCAGCACAAGACTCAACACGTCAGCAAGCGAAGTCAACCAGGTTTACAGTTGCTCAGGTCTGCATCTGATTCATCCCAAAAATCAACGTCTAGTGATGGACCCCATTCTAAACCAGTTACCAACCAGATCATTCGAACACGAGCCTTGGATGAGTTCATTCGGAGGGACCAGTCATCTAGTAGCAGCAGTGAAAGTGTGAATTCTCAAGAAGGGTTGCTTTTAAGAAACGGTCCCTCTATCAGAACGCAGCTCGAGCGGAGCTTGTCAGAAGGAGCGGGACCTTGTGTCGTGAACGCTGCGAACTTGATCAACAGATTAATCCCTTCATCTAACTTGCTTCTCTCCCAGAGCCGCCAGGAGATTTTAGAGTACAGACATCAGGAACTACTCGATAAACAAAAACGTTTGCAAGATCAATATACTAAGCTACAACAACTTCAGCGTGCTCAATATCTGACCCGTTCCTCTCCAACAAGTCGGGCGCTCAGTTTCACCGGACCCGGCGATCTCAAGAAGACGGGCAGTGAAAACAACATCTTGTCAAAGATGAAGCTTTCTTTAGTCCCTACCTCAAGTTCTTTGACACAGCTCTCTACAAAAACTAATAAAAATCCTAGCGCAGAAACCCAAGTACCGGCTGCTCAGATGCTGGGAAGGAAACATAAAGCCAGCACACTTCCACAGTCGTCAAATCCGATACACGAGACGGACATAATATAACATGTATCTAATATCTTCCAGGAGCTCAATGTAAAACCCCTGTCATATCGTCGGCTCAAGATTGGCTTCTGCTTTCTCGAAACGTTGATTTGGAATGAGTTTATTAAAGTTGAGCTGAACCTTATCGGGATGGCCATTTGTTCCTTTCTGTTTACGTTTTCTGAAAATTATTATTTCTGACGTTATTACCGAAACCTTTAAATATATCTAAGTTCTAAACCCACAACCCTCGTTAAGCTGCTAAATTTTGGGATAAAGAGATGTGAAAATTCATGCTTATTTTATTTTGTGCAGGATGGATCGCTTAGAAGTACCTATATATAAATATATATATATTTAGAATTAAATAACAGAGTTTAGGTAAGTAGAATCGATAGTTTTTAATGACTAGTCATCTAAAAATCTGTATAACTTTTATCTAGAAAGATAATAGACTTTATCAAACAGTTTCTCTAAACTGCACTATCTCATCGGCAGACAGTTGATCTGCCAGCTATAAATATACCGAGACTGCCTTCACCTTCTTAACCTAAGTGACTTGTCTACATGCCTTCACGCTTCGTATAACGGTATCTGTAAGTAGGATACTTCAAAGTATCAACACTCTTCCAGCTATGACCTGCACGTGTGTACCAAACAGACTGTTCTTTCAGCGATGGCTAAGGAGTGTATGATCGTCAACCCAGTCGGAAGGTCGAGAGAAATTTGACGATTTGTTTGGAAAGAGGATAAATCCTTAGAGTTCGTTCTACCTATCGTCTTTATGTACGTTACCATTGCACTTTCACAATCAAGATACGAGCTGCACAACAATTAAAGCACTTTTTACCTTCACTTTTAATAATAGTGTGAAATGTTATCTCAGGTTGGATATTTTTTAGGTAATTCATTCTCTTCTATCTTTCATTGATGATAATTAATAGTTAAAAGTTATCCATAACGGTTTTTTTTAAATAAAAAGTTATTGAAACATTTCAAATACTTGAATTCCCTCAGTTAAAACATCATCCGACCCCTAATACATGTCGTGTTCCTTCAGTGAAAACATTATACAACCCTTAATACATGTCGTGTTCCCTCAGTGAAAACATTATACAACCCTTAATACATGTCGTGTTCCCTCAGTGAAAACATTATTCAACCCCTAATACATGTCGTGTTCCCTCAATGAAAACATTATTCAACCCATAATACAGGTCGTGTTCCTTCAGTGAAAACATTATACAACCCCTAATACATGTCGTTTTCCCTCAGTAAAAACACTATACAGCCCCTAATACAGGTCGTGTTCCTTCAGTGAAAACATTATACAACCCCTAATACATGTCGTGTTCCCTCAGTGAAAACACTACACAACCCCTAATACATGGCGTGTTCCCTCAGTGAAAACATTATACAACCCCTAATACGTGTCGTGTTCCTTCAGTGAAAGTATTATTCAATCTTTAATACATGTCGTGTTCCCTCAGTGAAAACATTATACAACCCCTAATACATGTCGTGTTCCCTCAGTGATAACATTATTCAATCTATAATACATGTCGTGTTCCCTCAGTGAAAACATTATTCAATCCCTAATACATGGTCGTGTTCCCTCAGTGAAAACACTACACAACCCCTAATACATGTCGTGTTCCCTCAGTGAAAACATTATACAACCCCTAATACGTGTCGTGTTCCCTCAGTGATAACATTATTCAATCTATAATACATGTCGTGTTCCCTCAGTGAAAACATTATTCAATCCCTAATACAGGTCGTGTTCCCTCAGTGAAAACATTATTCAACCCCTAATACAGGTCGTATTCCTTCAGTGAAAACATTATACAACCCTAATACATGTCGTGTTCCCTCAGTGATAACATTATTCAACCCCTAATACATGGCGTGTTCCCTCAGTGAAAACATTATACAACCCCTAATACGTGTCGTGTTCCTTCAGTGAAAGTATTATTCAATCTTTAATACATGTCGTGTTCCCTCAGTGAAAACATTATTCAACCCCTAATACATGTCGTGTTTCCTCAGTGAAAACATTATTCAACCCCTAATACAGGTTGTGTTCCCTCAGTGAAAACATTATTCAACCCCTAATACATGTCGTGTTCCCTCAGTGATAACATTATTCAACCCTTAATACAAGCCCCCTTTTTTTTTACCCTTTCAGGGTAACAACTTACACTTACAAACAAAATACCGATTTCTTCACAAAAAGAGTGTAAAAGGTTTAAGTTTTATAACTAGATTTATTTGAAATACAAAGTGCTCAAGAAAATCTGAATACACAATCAGGTGTATGACAGGTAATAACTCGATGGATTCTTTAAACAACTTGTCACATGAACGTTATGGAATCTTTCAATGTGGCAAAATGCCCCCCGTGGCTCTCAGCGATAATTCCGAGGACTTATGATGCTAAAAGTTGGGCTTCGATATCCGCAGTGGGCAGAGCACAGATAACTAATTGTGGGTTTTTGTGTTTAACAACAAACAAATATGTTACTAGATGGTTAAGCTCACAAGTCTCGTATCCTTAAATAAAATTTAAAAAATCGTGAGATTACCTAAATTAGTATTGAAGATAAATCAATTATAAAATTTAAAAAAAAAGACTTTCATCGTTTCCTGTAAAATTCAAACACGCTTGATGGCTTTATAACATTTTAATTTTTCATAAAGTGTCACTTAAAACTCTTGGTGTTATAACCCAATCAGCTACACGAATTCATTTGAAGCTCTAGGCCTCATCGGCTTATAACATAGGTGAAATGTTCCATTGCCATTAGACCATTTTTCTCACTGAAAAACTTTAATGGGCTTGCTAAGTATAAAGTGACAAAAGCATTTGAAGTCATCTTGCCTAAAACAGATTATACTGCGCTAATATTGACGTTATCCATCTTTAGAAATCAATTCAGACGTTAGGTAAACACACAGATAGAATAGAATCGTGAAAAAAAAAAAGATAATAAGATAACGTCAGTTAAAACACGAGTCACGGTTGTAACTTCAGTACACGCCACTTAAACAGTTCAGAAAAATTATGTCGGTTATTACACGTTTATGTTTCCTACGTTCTACTCAGACTTGAATAATGTTTAGTGGGTTTTCTTAACAGAACATAGGACGAAAAAGTCGTCCTTAATATCAGATAATTCAGGAGTTTTCTTACGATAATTATATCTAGGGTTGAGCTATACACCAGCATCAATGTTTTTTTTTAATGTTATCTCTCCATTCAAGAAATGGTATATAAATATATGTAAAAAAAAAGCTGATTGTATATTATGATTTTGTCTTGTTAAAACAGTCTATAAAAACTTTATTTTAAACAATAAACTCAAAAAGTTCAAAGTACTATATATATTGTAAAGACTTTGAGTTAAATATCAGAAAATTATAACTTTGGTGTTCATTGTTATGTCTGGTTATAAATATATAATCTTTTCTTATATTGTTGTTTTAAATCTTTATTTCTGTTAGCAATCTTAACGTGTATAAAGATATATACTGATTGTGTCGTTCATCTTTATTGTAGCAGGTGAATCTTCCTCTTTCATTTATGATTAAAATAAAATTAATTTAAAAGATATTGTCTGTTTAAATACGTTTTTTCTAGGGGTGCATATCTCATCATAGTAGTCGATACGACACCTATCTAGATACAGAAGTTTTACCAACGGTTTGTTACAAAGTTTGGCAGTCTTGTGTGTAATTTATTATCTATATTACTGACA
>NW_013671374.1:27916-36264 GCF_000517525.1 Limulus polyphemus | reverse complement strand
ATTAATGAAGACAACATGTAGTACTCAATACTCATCTTCCTTAATTGAATCATTTATTTTCAGCAAAAATACTTTATTAGAAATTCTGATGTTTTTCTGTACAAAAGATTTATAATGTTTACTGAAAGCTTGCCAAATTTCGTAAAGGTACATAAATCGTATCGTATTGGACGATGTATCGATACAATCGTATCACGGCTTCAAGATACGATACTCGTATGTAAACTTTCTAGACACTAGCCTTTCCTTTGATTAAATTTCAGGAGCTCCAAGATAAGAAGTTTTCAGAAAATGATTAAGTGGGAATTTTGGAAAAGTTTGAGTTTTACAGAGTTTGTGAACTTTGACCCGAGAAACATTTTAAACATATAAAAACATAGGCGTGCTTTGTGATCGTAACTGTTTTACAAAAAAATGATCTCGCTGTAATGCTTGAGAATAACTTAAACCTTAGCCTTTAATTCATTACGTTAGAATAAGAAACTGTATGTGAAGTGTGTTGTGAACTCCAGACAATCCTACAAAATCTCAATGACGCCCCGTTATGTAACAGTCAATCCTACAAATCTCAATGACGCCCCGTTGTGTAACAGTCAATCCTACAAAATCTCAGTGACGCCCCGTTATTTAACTGTCAATCCTACAAAATCTCAGTGACGCCCCGTTACTTAATAGTCAACCCTACACAATCTCAGAGACACCCCGTTATTTACTAGTCAGTCCTACAAAATCTCAGTAACGCCCCGTTATTTAACAGTCAATCCTACAACATCTCAGATACGCCCTATTATTTAACAGTCAGCCCTACACAATCTCAGTAACGCCCCTTTATTTAACAGTCAACCCTACACAATCTCAGTAATGCCCCGTTATTTAACAGTCAATCCTACAAAATCTCAGATACGCCCCGTTATTTAACAGTCAATCCTACAAAATCTCAGATACGCCCCATTATTTAACATTGTACGTATTTTATTTGGTGTTTTGTGATTCAAGATTCATATATATATACATTTATGCATGTAGCAGACGTTACCAATAAATAAAAGGACAATAAATCATTTGAAAAGATAAAAACAGAATGTATCTTTGGAAAGAACGTGTTTCCTAACTCAGGAAAAATCTTTTTCCCCTACAGTATTTCAGGAATGGTCTCGTATCTTAAGAGCCTTTCTTAACTTTATGAGAGGCAAACAGGCGACTTAAATAAATTACAATGATATATTAAAACAGTTTTTATGTAAAAAAAAACAGCGGGTGAGGTAGTGTCCGATGTTGGACATCATTGAAAACTTCCTACTTAAAAAAGTATTCTATGTCTTTAGTGGTCCCACAGTAGATCAGCGGGAAGTTTACGAACTTATGACGCTAAAATTCGGGGTTCGATTCCTAACGGTAGATAGATAGAAAGCAGATAACCTATTGTGTAACGCTAAAACTCAAAAAACTGACTTGTAGTGTTTTATAGAATTAATTTTTCTTAATCAATCGAAAAAATCTTATTCAAATAGGTAAGAATAAGGACACGTTACATTTATGACAACAATAAGAAAGTGTGACAAAATATACGTCCAAGTGGCATTTTGTGTAAATTATATTTAACAACCCTATTTCACTTAGAAGATCGATATACTCCCGATGCGTTGTTTTTTTTTATGATATTTCTTAAGTCGTCCTCAGCCAAGATATTCCTAGGATTGCTTTGTGAAATAACTTAGGAAATATTTTACGAAATTCTTAAGTTTCATCTTAAGTGCCCCCCCCCCCAGTGGCACATCGGTATGTCTGCGGACTTACAACGCTAGAATCCTGGTTTCGATACCTGTGGTGGGCAGAACAGAGACAGCCCATTGTGTAGCTTTGTGCTTAATTACAAACAAACAAACAATCGTCTTAAGTATTGAGTTAGAATTTAAGTTAAATCTTAAGTATTGAGTTAGAATAAAACTTAAGACTCTGAAGTTTTTGCAACTGTTCCTCTTATAATGCCCCCCCCTCCCTCGTAGCTCAATGGTAATTCTTAGAGGTTATAACTCTAGAAATTGAGTTTCGATACCTGCGGTAGGGAGAGAATAGATAGTCGGTCCACAGCGTGGTTTTGCGCTTAACAACAAACAAACCTATTGTAATGGTTACAGTTTGTTCACTGCTGTATTCAAAATAACCATTCCCGCTTCAGACTTTAAACGTATAAGAATTTTCAATCAACTTGGTTTTTGAGTTAAATATGAGACTTTTAAAAAGTACATATGAGTTTATTATAAGTCAAAATTAATAAAGATTTACTCTTTTTTTTTTTTAACTAGACTTTTGGTAAGCTCATGTGCGAGTTTTAAAAAAGCGTTCTGTTGTTTATATCTAATAACTTTACATTTGAAGTCAGTATATTTTGAATCGTTTTTAAAATCAGTAAAAAGAAAGAAATTTAGCTAGTTCAACAGGCAAATTCCAGAGCATTTTAAATTTCAAAATATAACTACAATCAAGATGAGGTTTAGATTGTAGATATACAATATTTTACTGTAGAATACTATTTCATTGTTACATAAACATTATAAGTAGCTCCCATTTAATTACACGTGTTAATTATTTCCATCCTTATACACTAAAGATTGATTCTGTATTTCGTTCATGTTTCTTACGTTAATTTCTTCATATAAATAAATATATATAGAATGCGGCTATACCAACTGGTATAGCAGTGTTCAAGGGTGATTATAACTTTGTCTCTCTAAGCCACTCGTAAAACTAACAAATATAATTTATTAGCTTCAACATATTTGTCACTAGATGGCGACAATTTGCCAACTGGGGAGATTTTATAATCAACTGATTCATTATATTGACAGTGTTTACTGTTTTGAAGATTTGCCAGTAGATGGGAGAGGCGTGAGTGATTGATTGTGCTGCGGGGATTTAAGGGGATCACAGTTGACTATCAATACTAATAAAGTAATAATCAATTAAAGCAGAAGCTTTGAAATAAATAAAGGTACAAATATAAGCCTTAAATAACTTATAAACCGCAGTATAAAAAAAAAATGTCACTTTTCAACTACTTATAATTGTAAAATATGAAACTTGTTCGAGTGAATTGCTAATAACTTAACACTGGGCTATCTGCTGTGTCCAGCGCAGGGAATGGAACCCCGTATTTTAGCGTTGTAAGTTTGTAAACTTACCCCTGTCCCGCCTACAGTTAAGCTTTATTGTTTGTTTGTTGTTAACTACAAAGCTACACAATGAGCTATCTGCACTGTGACAACCACAGTATCGGAACCCAGTTTTTAGTGTTTTATATTTATTGAGAGACTGGTACAACAGAAGGGGATTAGTTGATCTTGCACTTAAGGCCTTCAAAGCTCTTTCACCGGGAACTAAGAAACCAATATTGATGAAAATAAACCACCAGGTAATGTCGAAGTTGGTTTACTCTGTTGTTGTTTGTTCAGGAGATCTGTGATTGGACAAATAACTTCCTTTCTACAAATTATTTGTAGGAATATTAGAGGTTTTATTTCTGGAGAAACAGGCGATTATTTTTCCAGATCAGAGCTGGCAGATTAGTAAAACGTGTGATTTTACTATGGTTTATAACAGGCTGTTAAACTATAGTTCAAAATCGTGGTTGACAGGTAACACAAATTGGAGTACTGATTATAAAAGTTCCCCCCTCCCTCCCCCGGTGGGACAGCGGTAAGTCTACATAATTACAACGCTAAAATCAGAGGTTTGATGCAGTAGACACTGCAGATAGCCCAAAGTGTCTGTGCTCTAAAAAACAAATACCAATCTCTGTTTCATGTTTCCTGAGTTCTTTACATTTATTGGATTATGTAATAAATAACGTTGATTTTACTTAAATAATTATAAGTAAATGCTATTTCGTTAAGCCTATATTCGTATGTCTTATTCTAGAGTGAAACGCTTACACAGAGACTGACAATTTGCGACTCCACAGAAATTTAGGCAACATTCAGAAAAGCACGTAGATCACCAATCTATTGTAATACAAAATTCTGGGCAGAGCACGTAGATCACCATTCTATAGTGATATAAATCTCTGGGCAGAGTACGTAGCTCACCATTCTATGGTGAGAGAAATCTCTGGGCAGAGCACGTAGATCACCATTCTATAGTGATACAAATCTCTGGGCAGAGCACGTAGATCACCGTTCTATGGTGAGGCAAATCTCTGGGCAGTAGCGTAACTGAGGGAAGCCGAGCAGGGCATTTGGCTCTGGCGCAACCCGAACTTGGACGCAGAGCTCCAGCTATTTTAACAGATGTTTGAGATTAAATTAGTATAACTTGGGAAAAACTTCCCATATATTGTATATTATTGTAAACGGAATTGTCTTTGCTTTGTGATTATTTAAACTTGCCCCAGGTGCAAAAATACCTCGTTACGTCACTGTCTCTGGGTTCTAAGCGTTCCAACAGATAAGAGACATATATAGTCAGATATATCTGTATATTCCTTATGCTTATCATAAACAAAGGTAGCTAACAAACAACATGATCTTTTATAGTTATTCTTTATCTACAAATACTTATAATAACACTCAAAAGAACGCAGAACTAACACTTATTAATACTTATAATAACACTCAAAAGAACGCAGAACTATTAACTCCTAGAGAGCATCAATTTGTGCTTGAATATCAACATGAACGTTTAGAATCTTCCAAGTTAACAAACAACTAACTTCACACTCTACACCCACCGGGAGGGGGAGCCACTTCACTCGATGTACTTCCAAGACGTTTGGGCTCATTTATTTCTACAGATTCAAGGACTCAAGTTGAACTTAGATAGCTGGAAAGCCCACAAACAAAATTAAATGTTGAGGTTTCAAGCATCTACTTTTTTCATATAATAGGATTATTGTAAAGGTTTATTTCTTGATAGCGTACAGAAGTTTTGAAACTTTTGTTTTCACCTACAGATATATATAAATCCTTATTCTAGTTCAGTTTCGTATAGAATTACATTACATACAAGGGAAAATGTAATTGTTCATCTGACAAGAATGAAAGTTACATATCCTCTACTGGGTTTCTAAAATCAGGGAAGAACGCTTAGTTATAAAAGCAGGGAAGAACCGTTAGTTATAAAAGCAGGGAAGAACGCTTAGTTATAAAAGCAGGGAAGAACTAGTTAGTTAAAAAGCAGGGAAGAACGGTCAGTTATAAAAGCAGTGAAGAACAGTTAGGTATAAAAGCAGGGAAGAACTGTTAGTTATAAAAGCAGGGAAGAACAGTTAGATATAAAACCAGGGAAGAACGCTTAGTTATGAAAGCAGGGAAGAACTGGTGGTTATAAAAGCAAGGAAGAACGGTTAGTTATAAAAGCAGGGGAAAACAGATAGTTATAAAAGCAGTGAAGAACAGTTAGGTATAAAACCAGGGAATAACGGTTAGTTATAAAAGCAGGTAAGATCAGTTAGTTTTAAAAGCAGAGAAGAACCGTTAGTTATAAAAGCAGGGAAGAACGCTTAGTTATAAAAGCAGGGAAGAACTGTTAGTTATAAAAGCAGGGAAGAACTGTTAGTTATAACAGAGTAAGTCACAGTGGCTTTGATTAAACGAGATGTAGCTTTTTTTTTTAATAAATAACTTGCGAAATTTTGATAAAGATCTTTAGCTGCTCTTTCATATCGTGAATAACAAGAATGAAGTTTATAGGATATTCTGTTTGTTTGTCTGTTTTTAATTATGCACAGAACTACAAAAGGGCTATCTGTGCTCTGCCCACCACGGGTATCGAAACCCGGTTTCTACCGTTGTAAGTCCGCAGACATGCCGCTGTGCTATGAAAATAGAGTAGTTATTACCATATACCACTAGATGGCAGCACAGTGGCTAATCTTCTCGCGCGTTCGTCATCAAATAATATATGCACAATTAACGTCACAAATAGTCTGCTAAATTTTGATATACATATGAAATCAATGTCAGAAATAATTGGTTTACCACAATGTCTAAGTTTTGTTTTTCTTTTCTAATATTTACATCGATAATACTCCGAAAATCTGAAAAGTTATTTATATATATTTTCTAGAAGCTATATACTTCGTGAATAATCACGTGACGTAACAAACCAGTAAGTAACATAAGTTACAGTACTTCGAATTTATCCAAGATTTCTCGGCAAAATTATTTCAACGGTTGAAAGTTCACGTTACCCGCAGTGTTTATATTCATATTGACGAAAATAGATCTTTACTTAACTTTATGTTTGGATTGTCCTCGTGTGTTTGAATTCAAGAACGTTTGTGTAGTCTGATTGTTCCCCTCAAATTTTTAGTCTGATTTGTTGTAGTTTGAACCTCGGTATAAGGTCATTGTTGTCAGTTCTTTTAGCGAAACAAAAAACGACACCCCCCAAAAAAAAATTAAACCAATGAAATTTTTTGGAACTATTTACTGTATTTTAATGGAAAATATTTGAAGTTTGTTCGTTGTAACGCATAAAACTTTATAATGGGCTACTACACGGTATCGAATCCCAGTTTTTGGCATCATAAGCCCACTGACTTACCGTTTAACCACCGGGGACAATATATTAAGAAGCTCCATATAAAATAAAAAAATCGAATATTTTCGGTAATTTTGGAGAAATTGACGTCTTTCTTAATGATGTTATTTAACATATTATCCGTTAAAATATAGAACTTTGTAAAAAAAGAAAAAGTTCCCGAAAACGTGCTACTGTTGTCACTTTTCCACAGTTTTATTTATTTTTGTGAGTGCATATTTGATTTAGATACATTTCTATTTTACCATATTATCACCCACCCCCTACCATTTAGTCTCACTGAACTAAATTAATATGAAGAACTAAAGAACATGTCACGTGACGTTCTAAAGAGGCGGAAAGATGGCGTACGGTAGATAACAATTTTTTCTCTAATCTTGAGCGGCAGCCTGGATTCTTCGAAAGACAGTTACATGACAGGATTCCCTGAAATAGGCTATTATTGTCTCTCCATAACGTAAAGGTATAATAAGGTAAGGTTTTTCTTTAAAACAACTAAACCAGTTTTACACAGTTATTACACCAAGAAAAAACATATTCTTCATCATATTATTATTATATATATATGACCATTATACCCGCATATAAGTAATATTCATATGTAAATAATACTTGCTTATATATGTTCAAAATGTCAAGTGCATAATGTTAAAAAATTAGATGGATAGGTTTAAATAGTTTTGTTGAAACAACCAAAACATTATTTTACAAGTTTGATTCAAGCTATCAATTACTCATTAATATATATATATATAAACTGTTCTAATGGCGGACATTTCACAATATTTTGATCTATAATATACCGCCCCCTCAGTAGCAGAGCGGTATGTCTGCGGACTTACAACACTAAAAACCGGGTTTCGATACCCGTGGTGGGCAGAGCACAGATAGCCCATTGTGTAGCTTTGTGCATAATTACAAACAAACTATAATATACCACTAACATTATTGACTCCAGTTTTTTTTTTTAAAGAGTTCTAAATCACCATTTTGTTAGGCCTACGTATATTCTGATATAATCCGTGATTTCAGTCTATTCAGGAATTAAATACAATTTTATTTTTAATCATTTAACGTTTAAATATGTTGTGTTGGTTTTTTTTATCTTCAGCCGATGTGATACTTTTTCGTAAGATGATAACAGAATTACATACCTCGAATAATCTGGAATTATTATCTTTTTTTTGTTCAAGTAAAAAAATACCATTAATCACACGATCCGGATTTTTCTTTCTAAAATAGTTGAACATGAATTAAAAATCATGTTAAATAAAAGTCATTCACTGAACTACATATGCCAATTATTGCTTATCAATAATATTTTGGTTTTGAGTTTATTTACTGATTAAATATTATTTTATTACACGTTACAGCTTTTACAGTAAGCAAGATTTGTTTTTAGAACAGGTACTGGTGCGACGATTCTCAAGTACGTAAATACCCGTTCTAACTACAAGTCTTTCTTACTGTAAAAGCTGTAACTTGTAATAAAATAATTACCTGTCATTGTTTGGCAATACGAATAAAATTCGTTACCAATCACATTTATTTGCTTTAACCATAGTACGGTAGGTAACGTATCATTAATAAGTCTCCACTGTATATCCGTCATAGTGGGGTAGGTAAGGTATCATTAATAAGTCTCCACTGTATATCCGTCATAGTGGGGTAGGTAACGTATCATTAATAAGTCTCCACTGTATATCCGTCATAGTGGGGTAGATAAGGTATCATTAATAAGTCTCCACTGTGTATCCGTCATAGTGGGGTAGGTAAGGTATCATTAATAAGTCTCCACTGTATATCCG
>NW_013671374.1:17310-26916 GCF_000517525.1 Limulus polyphemus | reverse complement strand
AAACATAACCTTCACTTGGCCTGTGAGGATTGCGTTATGGATGTGGTTTTGTAAACATAACCTCCACTTTGCCTGTGAGGATTGGGTTATGGGTGTGGTTTTGTAAACATAACCTTCACTTTGCCTATAAGAATTGGGTTATGGTTGTGGTTTTACAACACGGTTGTTTTCCTAAACTTTCGGTTGTGCGACTTTTCCTGCTTCTATGAAGAACATTAAAAACGTTTCTTCAATTCGTCCTTCGGCTCAATATCTCTGTATACGATATTCCCTTAGGCAGTCTTTTATAATACGTAAACGACGCGTGGTGGTGTTATAATATACTCTCGAATGATCGTCGTGAACAACATTTATAGGTGTTAAATGCTCAATATATCGCTTGAGGCGACAAAAACCCATTTATTAGAAGCAGATAAACCCTTACGTAACGTGTGTTAATCCGGATTGACTTCAAGCTTAAAAAATATTAAGCACTAGAATAATCCATCTGCAATGATGTCGTAATCCGGATACTGTAAAGATATTTTACTTATCTTTTAAGAAGCATTAAGAACGAGAATAGCACGCCCTTAACAGCGTGCTTATTTGGAATTAATCTTTAAAAAGCTTTTTTTTTTTCATTTGTTTGTTTGTTATTAAGCACAAAACTACACAATGGGCTATCCATGCTCTGCTCACCATGGGAATCGAAACCCGGTTTTTAGCAGTATAAACCTGCAGACATACTGCTGTGCCACTGGGGGGCAAAGAGTTTTTATTTCACACGTAAAAATATCACATTATAAATGCATTTCACCGTAAAGATACGACGCAAACACAAGGATGTGTAAATATTGTTTATTAAATGTGAGCAGTTAAAGTAGCTCAGTTGAATAAAAATAACGATTTTGTTTTGAATCGAAAGATTCGTCAGACACTGTAATGGTTTATATCTTTAAAATGATGTGGACACTATAAAACCACACGACATATATAACAACACTCTAATGCCAATCAGACATTAATATAAAGATTACGAGTCATACCCTGAAACATGCTATAGTCTGTCAATTGTTGTTTATAAAAATAAAGGTTATATCAATGAGAATAGGAAAGTGAAAAAATGACTGAAAATACCTCGCAAACTGTTATGTATAATAATTATAGCTCACATTCTCTACGGACATGGATACGATCGTTTGATGACAATAAGACAATTAATTTTCCTCCAACATTGAACAAAAACACGATAATGTGTAAAAGGCTGACGAGTCCTTCAAGACTACTTATGCGATAGTTTAACTTTTTTTTAAGATAGGAACACTGTTACGGTGTTCGCATATGAAACAAGGACTAAAATTACATCCGAAGAAAGGCACGTTAACGTTCAAAAATACGTCCGAAGAAAGACATGTTAACGTTCAAAAATACGTCCGTTAACGTTCACTTATTTTATTCCTTCTCAGAATACAATCACCATAAGGAAAATTAACGTTTTGTTGACCCAAACAGCACTTTTGGAGTAACTAGTGCCTTGGTTCAAAGAGTACTGTTGGAGTATTGAGTGTCTTGGTTCAAAGAGTACTGTTAGGTAGCTTGAGTGTCTTGGTTCAAAGAGTACTGTTGGAGTATCTAGTGCCTTGGTTCAAAGAGTACTGTTGGAGTATCGAGTGTCTTGGTTCAAAGAGTACTGTTAGGTAGCTTGAGTGTCTTGGTTCAAAGAGTACTGTTGGAGTATCTAGTGTCTTGGTTCAAAGAGTACTGTTGGAGTATTGAGTGTCTTGGTTCAAAGAGTACTGTTAGGTAGCTTGAGTGTCTTGGTTCAAAGAGTTCTGTTGGAGTATCGAGTGTCTTGGTTCAAAGAGTACTGTTGGAGTATCTAGTGTCTTGGTTCAAAGAGTACTGTTGGAGTATCTAGTGCCTTGGTTCAAAGAGTACTGTAGGAGTATCTAGTGCCTTGGTTCAAAGAGTACTGTTGGAGTATCTAGTGTCTTGGTTCAAAGAGTACTGTTGGAGTATCGAGTGTCTTGGTTCAAAGAGTACTGTTAGGTATCTTGAGTGTCTTGGTTCAAAGAGTACTGTTGGAGTATCGAGTGTCTTGGTTCAAAGAGCATTGTTTGAGTATCAAGTGTCTTGGTTCAAAGAGCATTGTTTGAGTATCAAGTGTCTTGGTTCAAAGAGCATTGTTTGAGTATCAAGTGTCTTGGTTCAAAGAGCATTGTTTGAGTAGCAAGTGTCTTGGTTCAAAGAGCATTGTTTGAGTATCAAGTGTCTTGTTTCAAAGAGTACTGTTGGAGTATCGAGTGTCTTGGTTCAAAGAGCATTGTTTGAGTATCAAGTGTCTTGTTTCAAAGAGCATTGTTTGAGTATCAAGTGTCTTGTTTCAAAGAGTACTGTTGGAGTATCAAGTGTCTTGGTTCAAAGAGCATTGTTTGAGTATCAAGTGTCTTGGTTCAAAGAGCATTGTTTGAGTATCAAGTGTCTTGTTTCAAAGAGTACTGTTGGAGTATCTTGAGTGTTTGGGTATCATCTTTTTGTTTATTCTGCGCCGTCCTCTTGAAATGCCATGAAAACACAAACATGTTGAGTAACCCCTGTGTTTCTTCTATACGCAAACATAGTGAAGAAACAGGACAACAATTTAACCTATCAAAATTCAATATCCTTTGCAAGGCCAACACTGGTTTGGAATAACAGATTAAAGAAACTCCACATCAAACAACTTTCATCAACACTAAATAACATGCGGTCTTTCAAATTACCCATTTTAAAATATGTACAGTATTGTTGTTACTCCTTCAATTTATCTGTGTTATATTTTTGAATAAATTATTGTTATTGCAGCAATGTATTTTAGTTATTTACTTAGGAATGATGTAATGTTTTTGTATTTTGCTTTAGATACTGAAGATGGAATCTGTGCCTCATTCTGTTATAAATAACAGTGTTGTTTATATTAAGTATTGTTATATCTCCGCCCCCTTATGTTATAATAAACAATGTTATTTATCTTAAGTATTGTTATATCTCTGTCCTCTTGTGTTATAATAAACAATGTTGTTTATCTTAATTATTGTTATATCTCTGTCCCCTTGTCTTATAATAAACAATTTTGTTTATCTTAAGTATTGTTATATCTCTGTCCTCTTGTGTTATATTAAACAATGTTGTTTATCTTAAGTATTGTTATATCTCTGTCCTCTTATGTTATAATAAACAATGTTGTTTATCTTAAGTATTGTTATATCTCTGTCCTCTTGTGTTATAATAAACAATGTTGTTTATCTTAAGTATTGTTATATCTCTGTCCTCTTGTGTTATAAAAAGTAACGTATCATTAATAAGTCTCCACTGTATATCCGTCATAATGGGGTAGGTAACGTATCATTAATAAGTCTCCGCTGTATATCCGTCATAATAAGGTAGGTAACGTATCATTAATAAGTCTCCACTGTATATCCGCCATAGTGGGGTAGGTAACGTATGATTAATAAGTCTCCACTGTATATCCGCCATAGTGGGGTAGGTAACGTATGATTAATAAGTCTCCACTGTATATCCGTCATAATGTCCTTTTTTGTTATTAGTAATTTTAGATAAATTATCTTATTCATTGTTGGTAACATTTTCATTGCTACTGGTTTTAACAATGTGTAAATTGTTATGTATCCAGAGTTACTACTTGGTGTAAACTGTTATGTATCCAGAGTTACTACTTGGTGCAAACTGTTATGTATCCAGAGTTACTACTTGGTGTAAACTTGTATCCAGAGTTACTACTTGGTGTAAACTGTTATGTATCCAGAGTTACTACTTGGTGTAAACTGTTATGATCCAGAGTTACTATATGGTGTAAACTGTTATGAATCCAGAGTTACTACTTGGTGTAAACTGTTATGTATCCAGAGTTACTACTTGGTGTAAACTTGTATCCAGAGTTACTACTTGGTGTAAACTGTTATGTATCCAGAGTTACTACTTGGTGTAAACGCTCGTCATTTATGGCGCCAGGATTAACCTAATATTTGACCATCTATTTCTTTGTTTATCTACAGTATCTGACATTGTTATCTTGCTATTTATCATTCACGAAAAATATAAAAAATGGACGTCCTGTATTATCTAGTAAATAAGAATTCAAGAAAAGAGGTTCGTTAAGAATTTGTTAACAGAATAATTTCCAGTTTATTTGTATTTTCTTGTACTTCTTTTTAAAGTAGAACAATAAAATAGAAAACCTTTCTTGTGGTTCGATATGATTCACTAAAAGAGAGACGCTTGTTTAAAGATAACTTCAGTTATAATTCGAATGAGCGAATTGGGTGTTTTTTTTTTCTTACTGCACATTTGATTTGTTTGTTTGTTTCTTTTAAAGAAAAGCCACAGTGGGCTATCTGATGTGTCTACTGTCAGAAATCGAACCCCGAATTTTAGCATGTTATGCAACAGATTCGAACCCGCGACCAGCAGGTTGCGAGGAGGTGCTGATGGAACCTTATTACTCTGGTGAATTTAAAGTAATAGATATATTCATAATACGAGCAGTCCAGTAAAGTTCTGGAAATTTCGATTGCTGTCAGAAATTAGTTCCGATGTAGGAATTGCGTGACACCCATTTCGATAAGTCCGTAATTTGTAAAGATTTTTTTTTCGTAATCAGCGACTGTGTGTGTGTTTTTTTCTTGCACAGTCAGTGTTTCAATAACATTACACAGTCACCTATTCACATATCAGGCCAATTTCACAAATCCTACACCTTCAGGTGTGTCTGATTATTATTAATGCACGTTTTTCAAATAACGCTATCCGTAGATTACTTTCCACACAATATGTTAAATTGCTTGAGATCACTATGGAAACCGCTTCTTCCTTAATAAAATGCTCATGAAAATGTCTCGAAAAGAAACGAAAAAAGCCCAACTCATAAAATAAACACAAAACACAGAACTAAACACACAACACAGCAGTAAACTAATCAACAAAACACTAAAACCACAATACATAACTAGACATACAACACAGCAGTAAACAAGCTAACACAGAAATAAACAAACAAACACATCTAACAGAACAAGAATAATTAAAACGATAAGCCAGCTGTGTATGTTTTATCATCACAAGCGACGTTTGTAGAATCCGTGTAACCATCTAGACAAGTGACGTAACAAACAAAGAGCATAATACATGTAACCATCTGGAGGACATGTGTTTAACATTTAGTTAATCGTGTTACCAAAGGAAAATGTAACGTCTTATAATCACCTAAACACTGCAATATATTTGACCATCTATCAAATATGACCATCACGTAATGTAATGTCTTTAACCAGTATTATTAATAGTCAAATAGTTCATGTAAATATCTTACACTAAAGTACCTTTAAGTACCGTTAACACACCTTTATCATCAAACAGTGTTGTCCTGTAACTAATAATCCCTATCAACACTATTATTAATAGTCAAACAGTTCATGTAAATATCTGACACTAAAGTACCGTTAATACACCTTTATCATCAGTGTTGTCCTGTTACCAATAATCCCCATCAACACTATTATTAATAGTCAAACAGTTCATGTAAATATCTGACACTAAAGTACCTTTAAGTACCGTTAACACACCTTTATCATCAAACAGTGTTGTCCTGTAACCAATAATCCCCATTAACACTATTATTAATAGTCAAACAGTTCATGTAAATATCTGATACTAAAGTACCTTTAAGTACCGTTAACACACCTTTATCATCAAACAGTGTTGTCCTGTAACCAATAACCCCCATCAACAGCTTCGTGAAGAGTCAAATTATTATAACCACAAAGTAGTTATATTAAAGACTATATATTAGAACTAATGGCTGAACTGCTCAATACGTTACATAAACAGAACAGTTCGAGGTGGTGTCATACTGTGTTCACGTGCGGGTAAGTGGCACACAAGAAAAACAGCTCGTGCAGAATACTGAAAGAGGAAGGGAATCGTTTCCTTTCTTGTAGTAAAGTCGTAGTATCGATCTCTAGTGCATTATTGACAGACCTTAGCAACAGTTACCATGGCGATGGACTTCTAGATTCTCAGCATCTGGGGCTATAATATAATAGTGTCCAAAAAAATGGAGGTAACTCGGCGGGCCACCCCAGTGGTATGTCTGCGGATTTATACTGCTAGAAACCGGGTTTCGATACCCGTGGTGGGCAGAGCACAGATAGCCCTTCGTGTAGCTTTGGGCTTAACAACAACAACAACAACTCGGCGGATTTGCTTATTAGGATATGAAATAATTGCATAATAAGAAAATAAAATTATTGTAAGTTTTCAAGGGCTTGGCTGAAACAATATTAAAGTTTTAAAGAAAGTTCCTAGAACCGAACAATGACCTGAGATATGTCGTTATAACAACCAAAGTTGTTAACACACCTCGTAGCACAGAGCAAATAATTCTTACCATAATGATAATAATTTTAAATGAAAAACTGATAATTACCTCACTGATAGTTACTTACAACCGTAATCTTTGTTTCTTCTATTTTTCTAAATAAAAATTAAATCTGATGTCGTTTCCTAACTCCCAACATCTGTTTCAACATGAAAGATTCGCGAACAGTTGGAAACACGTGAGAATGCAATTAGAGAAACCAAAATTCACGTTAAACTGAGAGAATAATGATGTTGAGATTTGAATTATTATAGATACCATATAAGTTATAGGAAAACTTTTATTTTTTTCCCACTGGGAATAAAAGCAACAGAATCTATATCACATACTATGAAGTCAAGATCAAAGTGCTAGCCGTACTAAAATATCTATATCTTCAAACTTACACTGAGGGTCGGGCGTATCTAATGGTCAGGGTGCCTCGTGTGTGAATCCGAGGATTCATGGATCGCGGCCTGTTTAGTGCATTATAAGAGTGACAGTGAAACCCCGCTATTCGGTCAAAGAAGAGCAGCACAAGAGTCGTCAGTGGGTTTTACATTCCTTCATATCTATCAGTTCAAAATTAGGGTTTGTTTGTAATTAAGCACAAGACTACACAATGGGCCATCTGTGCTCTGCCCACCACGGGTATCGAAACCCGGTTTCTACTCAATATTAGGGACGGTTTCGCATAGAGTATGTTGAGTAGCTTTGAAAGAAAATGTAAAACAACCAAAACTAGCATTAAACAAACTCACCATTCCAGAATAATTTCTCAAAAATTCCTGTAATTAATATTATTGAACAAAGGCTTATGTTCCATAAACGCAAAGTACGCTTTGCTCATTATTATCAATTAATATACATTAATATTTGATAACATAGATAGTAAAATACATAAACAAAGTTGGAATAAGATAAATTCAACATGTTTGTTTCGACTGAAACAATATATGCTTTTATTGTAAAAATAAACAATACCGTGGGCAGTCGGGTGTTCTCGGTGATATTCGATAGTTTCCGCTTTGTGCACTGTCAATATAATGGTTTCAGTGCTAGGAATTGTATACGTTTTGATGATGTGGATTTTCCAATTATTTCTTCAACTGTTTTTGCATGTTATCGTGATCAAAATGGCGTACTAGTTTTCGTAGTTTTTTTGTTTTTTTTCAAACACTTCGTTTTATTAATTTTAATTTAAATACTTGTGGTGCAATAAACGTTCGGCAATCTGCACGTGACTGCGTTATAGAAAATATTTTGAAGCAACATTTTTTGTTTTCGATCTTTTGAAATTTAAAAACAAATATTACAGAAAGGGAGACCTACACCAGAAATGAACATAAGTACGAAAATGAAGTCTTGTGTAAGACGTAAAAACTTAAGAGTTGTTTGATAGCAATAACAGGTTGACTCGTGGTCCTCATTCACTAACATTATTTTGTTGGTCTTGCCTGATTTTTTTTTTTTTTTCAGATAATAAGAATGTTTGAAACTATACAGAGTGCAATGATATGGACAACATTTACCAGGCAATTAAAAAACACAGTCTTTCCCCAAATCATTTTCAATACATTTTTTTAAGAAAACTTCTGGAATTGATCACTTGCTGGGTGGACAGAGTAAAATACTCGTTTCACAGCACACATGAACACGTTTAAAAATAGGGAATTATGAAATGTTTCATTGATATAGTTTTTTTTTTGTTTGTTTTTTTTTAGCAAGACAAGAGCTGACCTTTTAGAGGACATGACGAGACAAGTGATTCAAAAAAAGCTGAATTGGTACATCATCCTAGTCTGTAAGATGAAAAATAAAAGCATCCCTTAGAAAATTCGCCAGTATCTACTGGGTTGTCTAATTTATTTCAAAAGAGCGCGTCCGTGCTGAAATCGTAAAGGAAGTCACTCAAACTGATTTCGTTTCCTCAATACTAGCTGAGTGTAAGACTAGAGGGAAGGCAGCTAGTAACAACCAACCACCGCCAACTCTTGGGCTACTCTTTTACCAACAAATAATGGGATTGACTATCGCATAATAATGTCCCCACAACTGAAAGGTCCAGTAACGGGTTTCGAACTCGTGACCTGCAGGCCATGCCAGGCATACAGAGAGTTAATAGTGAAGTGGATAAACTGTAGAAACTAATTTTAACGATTCCAGCAACGGTGACCTCAGGAAAACGAATAGTTTTCAACCTTAAATAGAATTAAAAGAAAAAACAAAACTACGCTGGTAATACACAAGGTCAGTAGATACTTCAAAATGTTGTAATTATGTCAACTGAAAGAGAACTTCAACTCAAATTAAAACTAGAATTAAACTTTTACGATCCGGTAATTTAATATTTTGCCGATAAAAAAAAACGGAAAAATCGAGCTACATTATAAGTAGTACGGCAATAAGTAATACGGTTTTGTTTAAGTTAGAACGTCAAGTTTTCAGTTATGGCTTTCCCTAATAAAGATGTCACCACTCGCTACTGCTGTCGAATGACTTAGCTAAATGTAGTACCTGTACCGTCTGGTTGTTACCTGTTAAACTGTAGATGAGTGTGAGTTGAAAAAAAAAAACACATCGAGAATACTTCATTTTCCGAATCATCTAGAGTGCTGACCCGGAAGAACGTTATGAACGTGTAAATACAGCTGACCCGGAAGAACGTTATGAACGTGTAAATACAGCTGACCCGGAAGAACGTTATGAACGTGTAAATACAGCCTAAATCTAGGAGATTCAATTTGGAAGATGCGGTATTTACATGTAAAAAAGATTTACAAACAATTGTGTTCTATGTTTTTTGTGTATTGATGCTTTCTCGTTTCATTCGTTTTTGACAATAAAAAGGATAACAATACTTAAGATAAACAAAATTGTTTATTATAAGACAAGGGGACAGAGATATAACAATACTTAAGATAAACAACATTGTTTAACCCCACTATGACGGATATACAGTGCAGACTTATTAATGATACGTTACCTACCTTATTATGACGGATATACAGTGCAGACTTATTAATGATACGTTACTTACCCCACTATGGCGGATATACAGCGGAGACTTATTAATGATACGTTACTTACCCCACTATGACGGATATACAGTGCAGACTTATTAATGATACATTACCTACCCCACTATGGCGGATATACAGTGGAGACTTATTAATGATACGTTACCTACCCCACTATGGTGTTACCTACCC
>NW_013671374.1:12536-16320 GCF_000517525.1 Limulus polyphemus | reverse complement strand
ACAGGCAAAGTGAAGGTTATGGTAACAAAACAACACCCATAACCCAATCCTCACAGGCCAAGTGAAGGTTATGGTTACAAAACCACACCCATAACCCAATCCTCACAGGCCAAGTGAAGGTTATGGTAACAAAACAACACCCATAACCCAATCCTCCCAGGCAAAGTGAAGCTTATGGTAAGTAACAAAACCACACCCATAACCTAATCCTCACAGGCAAAGTGAAGGTTATGGTTACAAAAGAGAAACTTTCAGACAGAAAACAAAGTGAGAGATACAAAGAAAAAGAGCCGTAATGATATATTTTTGGTACCGTTAGCAAGATAGTCAATAAGGATTCCAAGTTAACGATCTATCAAGACCAACTTTCACAAGTTCCCAACCACACCTTGAAGGAAATGGTTGAACTGGAATCATAACAACATACCTCTCAAGTCATCCAGTGCAAGCTGAAGGAACTGGAATCATAACAACATACCTCTCAAGTCATCCAGTGCAAGCTGAAGGAACTGGAATCATAACAACATACCTGTCAAGTCTTCCAGTGGAAGCTGAAGGAACTGGAATCATAACAACATACCTGTCAAGTCATCCAGTGCAAGCTGAAAGAACTGGAATCATAACAACATACCTGTCAAGTCTTCCAGGGAAAGCTGAAGGAACTGGAATCATAACAACATACCTGTCAAGCTTTCCAGTGCAAGCTGAAAGAGCTGGAATCATAACAACATACCTGTCAAGTCTTCCAATGCAAGCTGAAGGAACTGGAATCATAACAACATGTCAAGCCTTCCAGTGGAAGCTGAAGGAACTGGAATCATAACAACATACCTGTCAAGTCTTCCAATGCAAGCTGAAGGAACTGTAATCATAACAACATACCTGTCAAGTCTTCCAATGCAAGCTGAAGGAACTGGAATCATAACAACATGTCAAGCCTTCCAGTGGAAGCTGAAGGAACTGGAATCATAACAACATACCTGTTAAGTCTTCCAGTGGAAGCTGAAGGAGCTGGAATCATAACAACATGTCAAGTCTTCCAATGCAAGCTGAAGGAACTGGAATCATAACAACATGTCAAGCCTTCCAGTGGAACTCTCATAGATATTTGCGCCTTTGGTCTGCTTAAAAGTGGTATTAGTCAACAGTCGAGGTTTTTTAATTCTGTTGTTCTTTATAAAATGTTCACGCAAAGCTAAACTGGGGCTATAATAGAGCCAATAATAGGTAATTAATGGATTTCAGAGAAGAAAGCTAGTCAGAAACACCAGCCACCAATTCTTATCTGACCGAAAAGTGGGATTTGACTATCACTCTTATAGCGTAGCACATTTTTACGGCAAAAAACTAGAAACTTTTATATTCACGGTACTGGCACGCAAACTACTGAGCCACGCCCAGCTCCAAGAAACTGACGTCCACGTACAGGGGAGAGTCTAGAGTTAAAGTTGACCTCACTATCCCTTTCTAGTTACAACGGAAATTACTGTGGTGGGAAATAGTGCGTATCATGCCCACCAGACTGAGCACGTGCTCCAGAAGCAATAGTTGGCTATGGCTCGTGGATACACAGCGATACAAAGACATTTCTTAGCCTCACTAAACCGCGGGATTTGGCTATGGCTTGTGGATACACAGCGATACAAAGACATTTTTTTAGCCTCACTAAACCGCGGGATTTGGCTATGGCTTGTGGATACACAACGATACAAAGACATTTTTTAACCTCACTAAACCGCGGGATTTGGCTATGGCTTATGGATACACAGCGATACAAAGACATTTCTTAGCCTCACTAAACCGCGGGATTTGGCTATGGCTTGTGGATACACAGCGATACAAAGACATTTCTTAACCTCACTAAACCGCGGGATTTGGCTATGGCTTGTGGATACACAGCAATACAGATATATTTCTCAAAATGGCATATATTTTTATCAACCCGCTCTGATATGAAAGATTTACGAGGAATATGAAATAAAAAATGAGGATAAAGTTACCGAAGAAATTCAAATTAACTAAACCCCGAGTGTAATTCTAAAAACTTATAATTAACTAAACCCCGAGTGTAATTCTAAAAACGTATAATTAACTAGACCCCAAGTGTAATTCTAAAAACTGATAGTTAACTAGACCCCCGAGTATAATTCTAAAAACGTATAATTAACTAGACTCCGAGTGTAATTCTAAAAACTTATAAATAACTAGACCCCAAGTGTAATTCTAAAAACGTATAATTAACTAGACTTCGAGTATAATTCTAATAACTTATAATTAATTAGACCCCGAGTGTAATTCTAAAAACTTATAATTAATTAGACCCCGAGTGTAATTCTAAAAACGTATAATTAATTAGACCCTGAGTGTAATTCTAAAAACTTATAATTAACTAAACCCCGACTGTAATTCTAAAAACTTATAATTAACTAAACCCCGAGTGTAATTCTAAGAACTTATAATTAATTAGACCCTGAGTGTAATTCTAAGAACTTATAATTAATTAGACTCTGAGTGTAATTCTAAGAACTTATAATTAATTAGACCCTGAGTGTAATACAGTAAATGGATTCTTAATGGAGACAAGAAGACAGTTGCTACTCCTATAAAAAGGTTTTTAAGATGGTTTGCTACAAGCCAGTGTGTTTGACAGTCGCCAGTGCTACAAGCCAGTGTGCTTGACAGTCGCCAGTGCTACAAGCCAGTGTGCTTGACAGTCGCCAGTGCTACATTACTGGAAATCGATGGAAAAAAGAAGCAATTAGCTGCACATTATAGATATTTTTATAGTGACCAGTGTGTGCCCTCTATTGATCTTATACTGGGTGAGGGAAGGTCAGAGTTTCTTAGGCTGCGGTGACGTCACCTGTAAATCTACCCGCCATATTGGCCGCCAGTGATCGATATTCAACCAAAGAAGACTAAAGACGTAATTCAGACTTAAAATTAAACAGTTGTAAGCGAATGATTGTTAGTTCGTATATTAACTCATTGCCTTGTTTATAAACAGATGGAATCTTACACCCATAGGGTTTTCAAATTGAGATGATATACTGGAATAGAAACCATGTATTTTTAACGTTTCCGGAGTATTCATGGCCAGGCGGTTAGGGAGCTTGACTAGCAATCTGAGGGTCGCAGGTTTGAATCCCCGTCCCACCAAACATGCTCGCCCTTTCATCCGTGAGGCGTTATAATGTGACGGTCAATCCCACTATTCGTTGGTAAAAGAGTAGCCCAAGAGTTGGCGGTGGGTGGTGTTGACTAGCTGGCCTTCCCTCTATTCTTGCACTGCCCTTGTGTAGCTTTTCGCGAAATTCAAACAAAACCAAAACCAGACCTTTAGTAAATTATGTGAATAACAATGAAAAGGTAAATTTCGTTTGTACACCAGTATACTTATCTGAACTAATATTGTAATTTCTATAATGCATTACAATTACTTTTGGTATTTCAGCAAACTTGGATAACATAGGAATGAAATTATTTATTCGTCACCATCTATGTGTTTAATCCTGTAAAACACACAACTTACTAATAACAGAAGTGTGTTTGAAACAATTAAGAAATATTTTCGGTGACGAGGAAACCACTTTGAGACTAATAATGGCTAGAGACGGCTTGAATGGGTAATGAAGAAAAACTTTACTATAAGTTTAACATTACAGCAAATGTACAACGTTTCGTACAAGGTTTTAGTCATCATCAGGTACTTTTAGGAGTTTTTTCTGCATGTTTTGGATAATACCTGAAAACTGGTTTAAGTTTTTCGATAACTTGACCTTCA
>NW_013671374.1:0-12014 GCF_000517525.1 Limulus polyphemus | reverse complement strand
TGAAGGTCAAGTTATCGAAAAACTTAAACCAGTTTTCAGGTATTATCCAAAACATGCAGAAAAAACTCCTAAAAGTACCTGATGATGACAAAACCTTGTCGAAACGTTGTAGATTTGCTGTAATGTTAAACTTATATTAAAGTTTTTCTTCATTGCCCAATTAAGAAATATGTTGTGCTTTGGTATTCTTATCGACAAAAACTCGCCTTTCAATGAAAAACTAAATAAGAAATAAAATATCAAAGCAAATCAGTCTGTTTGATTTTTTACACCGACACAGTGTATAACGGTTAACATAACATTTTACATTTGTCACGTACAACATCAGAGCCCTCTGGAGATCTTTTATTTAGCACACGTTTCATGTGAAAATTCACTTTCTAAATGCCATATCACACTCACCTCAATCACGTTTTGCACGCATAGCGAGCGCGTGCATCTTTTCCGTTGAAATTCATCTCACTCAGGAAAGTGTAGATATTATATAACGGCTGAGAAAGAGTGTCCAGTAAATATTCCATTTTTGTGACCAACTCGGTACCCTTATTCCAGTTGTAAAAACTTTTACTGGGTGAACAAGCAGTGAACTCGCACGCATCTAAGGTCATGCGCTTTCTTTGGGCTCGAGAGCAATATTTGTGGTCATATTTTATTCTCAACTTTCACCAGGAGAGGAGTGTCCGTACTTGTATAGATACTTAACCTGTACGATCCCCTTTTCACAGTCACTTAAACGGCATAATCCCCTTTTTACAGTTACTTAACCTATACGATCCCCTTTTCACAGTCACTTAATCTGCAGAACCCCTTTTACACTGTCATTTAACTGGCAGAATCCATCTTACACAAACTCTTAACCTGCGGATCTCTTTTTGCACAATCACGTAACTGGCAGAATCTCTTTTTCACTGACTCTTAACCCATAGCCTATCCAGCCACCGAAAGACGCTCCAAGGTGTGGAAATTTAGGGTTAACAGTTAAGTCATTATCGCGAATCATACGTCAAATTTCAAATACTTCATATTTGCAATTTGAAAATTCTTGGGATTCGCACAAGATTATCTCAGTTGTTCATTTTGACTATTTCAAGTTAAAGTCTGAAGTTCTTTTTACATTCACTACGTTTTGCTACCAATGTTTTAAACCCCAAATAGGCGCCATTATACACGTATTTAGGGTAAGGGGGTGGGGGTAAAGTAGAGTTAGCAGAAAATAAGGCAGTGAGTGATCTGAGGTAAAACATGATCTCACCATATTTCTAACACGTGTTATGTTGACAAACACAGTAGCTGTTACTGTTTCTGCGGTGAACATTTTTATAGTGCTAATTTAATAACAATAACAAAATCGCTTCGTAGATTATATAAGTTGTCATGTAAGATTTACAGACAGATACACACACGTAGAAAATAAACATTTAATTTAACAAAACAAGTTGTATATTTGTAAATCGTCTTTCAAGTTTCAAAGATCGATATGAAAATTTAATAAATAAACAGACGATTTAATGAAACGAAGTGACGATTAAAATTATTATGTATAAATTAATACATCAACAAATAGGCCTAATACATCAACAAGTAGGCTTAATACATCAACAAGTAGGCCTAATACATCAACAAGTAGGCTTAATACATCAACAAGTAGGCCTGATATAGCAACAAGTATGCCTAATACATCAACAAGTAGGCCTAATACACCAACAAGTAGGCTTAATACATCAACAAGTATATTTAATAAATTATAGTGATATTTATAAAGTCGATTTATTTTAAATATGCAAATAACTTTATATTAATGGAATATTCCATATATAAACTGCACATACAATTTAACTTAAATTCTAAAGTTACACTTAGCACCTCATAGAATGTTAACGAAACACTTTGAAATGTATGTTAAAGTATTTGCGTTACACTACAAATATAGTTTATTTGTTCGATTTAGATTTCTATTGTTATTAGTTTTTTCGTAAATGTATCATCGCTGAATAAACACAATAATATTTTTGTTGTTTTTTCCTAACAGGTTGCTCCATTTTCTGAAGTGCTATTATTGTAATGTTGTCAAACTTAGTCACTCTATTGCATTGTTTTAATAAACTCGTTTTTTTTTCTTATTTTACGTTTCAAAGCCACTGAACTAAATACGTTAAAAAGGGTACCAAAAACATCTGCTTGGTTGGTCAATGGATAATAGACGTTATCTTTAGCTTCTCAAAGTGCTCAACAGATGGCGCTACAGTACGCAACATAATAGATCATCGATGTAATGGTTGGTACATCTTAGTCCACTTTCATTCGAATTCATATTCGCTAATGTAATTATGCTTTTACTTATCGCTACTTTATAACATTCGCCCATGTAATGAAAATAGATAAAAGCTTTGAGTCAAGTAATCAAAGGTATAATGAGATCAGAAAGGGTCTGAAAAACCCTGGGGCAAAATGTTTCTTCGAGCCTCCCCCATTTTACCATAATACTTCTTCCACAGTCGTATACACGTGCAGGTAATAATTTCATTTCCTTCACTCCTTTGCCCTTTCTGAATCATCCAATAAGCGAACATCAAAATACTTATTAGCAATAAACTATTGGAGAATTTTGAAATGATTGCGACCCGATAATGGTTAGAGTTAAGATTAGAAGTTTTTCTTTTCAAAAAAACGAATAGGCTTGTTGAATTTTGCAGAGTACACTGGAGGACTGAAACCTTGTTTGTATGTGACTCTATAAACATTTGAGAAAGACGTAAGCCGAAACATCGAGTTTGATTAAATATATTTTTCTTTTTTTTTCTGTAGTCGTTTCTTGTAAACATAGTCTTTTTTTTTTTGTGCTTTCCCAAAAACAAAGAACAATGAAGTTTGGGCAGTTTGTTTGTTTTTGTTACTAAGCACAAAACTACACAATTGGCTACCTGTACTGAGCTCACCATTATTTTCTAGATAAGCCTTCAGACGTGCTGCTGACCTACTAGGATTTTTAGTTCTTAGTATCATCAGAAGCCATTCTAAATCTTAACACAACATTTGCCAAATTTTCAATAAGCTAATGCCGTAGCTTTGAATAAATTAACAGTAAAAAAAATGTCAATAAAACAATCAAATTTTTCATCTCGTTTGAAAATTGTTGAGCAAGTTTTAATCCCCCTCCCCCCAGTGGTACAGCGGTATGTCTGCGGACTTACAACGTTAGAAATCGGGTTTCGATGCCCGTTGTGGGCAAAGCACAGACAGCCCATTGTGCAGCTTTGTGCTTAACTTTAAACAAACAAACAGAAGTTTTCACCGCTTCTCTAAAATCGTCACGACTTTCAAAGTATACGAAATGGTTTTTTAATTCTGATGTTTCTTGATTGTCGTAATTCTGTATATTTTATATTGTATATAAAATAGTGGTGAAAACGACGTTTCGGGCAACAACCCTTCATCAGGTTACCAGTGACGACGAAACTGTTAATATAAGGGTTAGGTTAAAATAACACGTGGCTCGAAGGCACGAGAAGCTACGTATGAGCTAAGGAAAGTGACGTGTAAAATAAAATAATAATATAATGATAATAAAAGTATAAAAATTGCCTAAATAAAGTTAATCGTAGTAAATAAACTAATTAAAAATAAAAACAAAACGTTCTACGTTTCATTTATATATTTATTTAGTTTATTTATGTATGTATTTGCTACTTAGGGAAACCAAAGTCTATCATGATCAATACCTACTTTACATTATCTAAAGAGTGTCTCCTCTCAGCATCGATCCTTTTCCCAGCATTCATTGATCACAGCTATTTTCTTATCACATCAATTACATTATTACAACAGTTCTATTAGAACCCCATTTCTTGTAAATATTCGAACATCGTTCAAAAACTTCCCTTCATAACAAACGGTAAATTAATTTCACTCGCTGTTAAATAAATCCTTGGTATAAAAACTCCCTCCTTGAAAAACTTTCATATAGCAGAAAAAAGTGCCAAAATTTAGGAGCTATTTACGGGGCCATGTTAGCTTTTGAATTCAACTGAAATGGGAACGAGGAATTAAAAGAGGAAGTCTTGTAAGAGAAAAAGTGGAATTGGACTTGTGAAACTCACGAAATTCGGAGAAATCGAGCGTGACCGACTGACTGACCAACCGACTCTTGGCTTTTATGATTATGATGAGGATACTTTTTGGTGGATGTTTAAACTCTTTTATGTCTGGACCCTGAAACAATTGCCCTACCAATTTCTACGCCAATAAATCCGCTCCCCATCCCCCACCCCCACCCCCCCAGTGAGGCATAACGCTAGAATCCGGGTTTCGATACCAGTGGTCGCCAGGGCACAAACAGCTTATTGCGTAGCTTTGTGCTTAACTGCAAACAAACAAAATCACAGAGTCTTTGACTTGTTTGTGTTCAAGCGTAAAGCTACACAATGGGCTATCTGAGCTGTGCCTACCGCAGGTATCGAATCCCGATTATTACCGTTATAAGCCCACTAAGACAGATATCAAAACAGGATACGTAGAGAAAATAAAAAAAAACAATGGGAAAACTTTAAGTATGAGGATTGTTCTGTAAAAAATAAAGTTTACAAAACGATATCTCGAACCTTTTACCGTGTGTTAAAAACAATTAAGCTGTAATAATTTTTACAGCGAAGAAAAAAACTGTAATCAACAATTTGTTACTTCGCGTTGACAAAAGTAAAAGAATTAAACTGTTCAACCACGTAACGAGCTTCCAGCGAAACGTTGGAATCGATGCGATTATTACTTCCCTTTGACAAAAACAAACGTTTTGTATACAGAACTGCCTGAAGAGTACGTTCCTGGTGGCTAGTATTGACAGACAGGTTGTAACTTCTATTATATTATAATAACAAAAATTTTGTCACTGTTTAAAATAGAATGAGTCGCTAATGGAATGTATAATTAAGGTATGCGTCACTGCTAACAAGGAGTGTTAATGCGTGAAAGGAGCGTCGCTCTGCCCATGCAAATAAAATAAGAAGCTCTATACTATCAAGTAGAAATCATTTAGTAGTTTTGGATTTGAAAACTATAAATTTTGATCGTGATCTTCAGCATTTCATGTGCTTGATAGCGATAGATAAGAAATTTCAGATATTCGATACCACTAAGCGGCAGAAGTATTGGATGCATTTGAAACTCTTTATACGTACAAGTAAATGAAATTAAAAATATTTTTTGATTAGATGTCTTTGTATGGAATGGCTTGATTATCCATTTCATTCCCTAGCTGTTTGAGGTATGCGACGGCTGAACAGGTATGTCGTGAAAACACTTTTTGTTACTCTTCCAAACCGAATTCCTTCTTGATTACATTGTGGACTGGTGCCTGGGACACGTGGACGACTTTTGCCACCGCCTTTTTGTGTTCGTGGATTCTTTTCTGATACAAGCCGCCACACTTTGCTCACCACGGATAGGGTTTCAGGTCTCTTTTTAGATGGTCCTAGTACCCCAAGTTGATCCATATTTCTTTGTTTTTCGATGCCATTAAGTACAAAGGATATCCTTGTATTGAAAATTCTAAATCCTCTGTTTGAACACATCCTTATGATCTGAGTGTAAGAATATTTTACGTTGGAAAGAACTGTTAAATACCCTTTCCAAAAGCAACCAATTTTTGTTGGAATCGCATTACCTACGAAACGTTAAACAATGTCAGAATTTAGTTCTGATACATTCTGTTTCACCGCGACTTTATATCGGATGTTATTGTCACTTGACTTCCTGATTTGCTTATTCAAAACCCTTTTAATATAACGTAATCGGCCCTCTGTATAGTAAAAGTACTTCAATTTAACCATTTTGTACATTTGTTATTTTTGTTGTTCCTCCAATAAGTGCTGCTTCAACTTGTAATGTGAATTTCTCATCTTTACCAGTTTGTATTATTTGGTCGCCCGACATGGCTAGGTGGTTAGGGCGCTCGACTCGCAATCTGCGAGTCGAGGGTTCGAATCCCCGTCCCACCAAACATGCTCTCCCTTTCAGCCGAGGGGGGCGTTATAATGTTACGGTCAATCCCACTATTCGTTGGTAAAAGAGTAGCCCAAGAGTTGGTGGTGGGTGGTGATGACTAGCTGCCTTCCCTCTAGTCTTACACTGCTAAATTAGGGACGACTAGCGCAGATAGCCCTCGTGTAGCTTTGCGCGAAATTGAAAACAAACTATTATTTGGTATACTAGATGGTATTACGTCAAGTGGATTTGGCATTAATGGTTTAATAACAGTTACCCAATAATTTTCAGTATTGTTGGCACATCAAATATCTTCATAGAGTAACTAAAGTATTGCAACAGAAAAATACATATTTATTTTATAGACAGTACGAGAAATAGCCATAACACTGTGTTATCAAAATGTTAGATAGATGTTAAGACGGAAGGAACACCTTCCGGAAGTGCCGGATTGTCGTGTTTAGTAATTTATCTACCTTTTATTTTGCATCCTACGTAATGTCTTAATACAATATACGACAAAAGTTCATATTACATCTAACAAGACATACATCTAACAAACATACATCTAACAAGATATACATCTAACAAGACATACATCTAACAAGATATACATCTAACAAGACATATATCTAATTAGACATACATCTAACAAGACATACATCTGACAAGATATACATCTAGCAAGTCATACATCTAACAAGGCATATATCTAATAAGACACACATCTAACAAGACATACATCTAACAAGATATACATCTAACAAGATATACATCTAACAAGATATACATCTAACAAGACATACATCTAACAAACATACATCTAACAAGACATACATCTAACAAGATATACATCTAACAAGACATATATCTAATTAGACATACATCTAACAAGACATACATCTGACAAGATATACATATAACAAGACATACATCTAGCAAGTCATACATCTAACAAGGCATATATCTAATAAGACACACGTCTAACAAGACATATATCTAATAAGACACACATCTAACAAGGCATATATCTAATAAGACACACATCTAACAAGACATATATCTAATAAGACACACATCTAACAAGACATACATCTAACAAGATATACATCTAACAAGATATACATCTAACAAGACACACATCTAACAAGACATACATCTAACAAGATATACATCTAACAAGATATACATCTAACAAGACATATATCTAATAAGACATACATCTAACAAGACATATACATCTAATACTGACTAAAACATAAATTAATTGAGGAACTGCAAATGGTAATGCATCATCGGTGGTTCTCGGTCAGATTTACCTGGTGGTGCCTGTCTACTCTCCAAGAAGCCGTCCTTAATTTAGCAGTGAAAGAGTAGAGGGAGGGCAGCTGGTCAACATCCCCCGCCGCCAACTCATGTACTACTCTTTTAACAACGAATAGTAGGATTGGCCGTCACATTATAATGATCCCCACGGCTAAAAGAGCGAGAATGTTCAGCGACGGAGGATTGAATCCGCGACCCACAGATTACGAGTCAAGCACCCTAACCACCAGGCCATGTCAGGCCCAGATGATTGTGCAGAAAGTATTTTCAGCACTCATCACATTAAAAAATAAAGTTTGATGAATTTCTACGACAGGGCATTATCGTTTACATACAGTATGTATAATTACACTGAAATAATTATGTTCATAAATCTGAATTATGAGTTGATTAAATATAAAAGCAGAATATACCGAAATGCTCACAAATTCTTCATAATTTTAATATAAGTTTGTTTGTTTGTTTTGAATTTCGCGCTAGCCGTCCCTAATTTAACAGTGTAAGACTAGAGGGAAGGCAGCTAGCTAGTCATCACCACCCACAGCCAACTCTTGGGCTACTCTTTTAGCAACGAATAGTGGGATTGACCGTCACATTATAACGCCCCCACGGCTGAAAGGGCGAGCATATTTGGTGCGACGGGGACTCGAACCCGCGACCCTCAGATTGGGAGTCGAGTGCCTTAACCACCTGGCCATGCCGGGCCTTTAAATATAAGTTTAACATGACAGCAAATGTACAACGTTTCGACAAGGCTTTGTCATCATCGGGTACCATCCAGATAGAATGGTTTGATTACTGTCTGCCAATTACGATTTTAGTGACGGAGGTACAAGGGAGCCGTGAGGGGGTACCATGAAACCTTATAAGTGTAGTGAGTATTGGTATGATAAGCCTAAAGTAAAAACGTAGTGTGGGATCACCTATCCTATAGCCAAGTGCATACAATTTATCATAAAAGTAAAAATATCGATTCAATTTTAAACTTCAATCGTTTCTAAATTAAGATATTTCTGTTGTATCACCGACGTTTTTAATAAAAAATAAACCTCTTGTAATCAATGGAGACAAATATCAACAAATATCTCAAATACCCGATGATGACAAAACCTTGTCGAAACGTTGTATATTTGCTGTTATGTTAAACTTATATTAAAGTTTTTCTTCATTACCCATTCAAGCCGTCTCCAACCATTATTAGTCTCAAAGTGGGTTCCTCGTCATCGAATTCGTAGAGCCCGCTAATGTTTTCATTGCTTAACAAAATTACCATTGGCTAGAAGTCTTTCTTTGTCTACGCACTGTTGTTGAAGATTGGAAAATTTAAACGCGTATTCGTAGAGGAGATAAGCAGACATAGTTTAATGCATTTGTAGCTTATACCCTTGTACGAGCATAGCCATCCCAAAAATCTAAGGTTTGTAAACCACCGGAGATGGTTGCCGGGAGCTACTTAACAGTTGTCCGAACAGCAGGAACAACAAAACTCGGGCGTGACGGAGTCTGGGTAATGTTATCGCTAGCGGCTCAGCGGCAGCCCGGACATCTTCGGTAAAAACATATCTCGTTGCCCTTGCTCGAGGTTAGTCTGAGAGACTTTATCACACCAAACATGGAGGGCCTAGCAGCTTGTGATACTGACATTCCAACAGCTTATCTTTAGTATCTCGTCTAATCTTACTAGGTAGAAGCTGAAACCAACGTTCTTCTAAACTCGGCCAAAACCACAAGAAAGGGTTCATATACTTTAGTAACTTTGGAGAAAACTACAGTAGTAACGTTGGGGGAAATAGTATTGTGTATCTGACGAATTATTAAACAACTTAAACACAGATGTGTAAAGCTACAGTTCGTCAGCCCGTCCTTCAGATTAAACAACTTAAACACAGGTGTGTAAAGCTATTCTGTGTTTAAGTTGTTTAATAGTTCGTCAGCCCGTCCTTCAGGTAGCTTTACACACCTGTGTTTAAGTTGTTTAATAGTTCGTCAGCCCGTCCTTCAGATAGCTTTACACATCTGTGTGTAAAGCTATCTGAAGGACGAGCTGACGAACTATTAAACAACTTAAACACAGATGTGTAAAGCTACATGAAGGACGGACTGACGAACTATTTAACAACTTAAACACAGGTGTGTAAAGCTATCTGAAGGACGGGCTGACGAACTATTAAACAACTTAAACACAGATGTGTAAAGCTATCTGAAGGACGGACTGACAAACTATTAAACAATTTAAACACGTTTATAAAGCTAACTGAAGGACGGGCTGACGAATTACTGAAAAACTTAAACTTAAAGCGTGTGGAGTTATTTGTATGGAAAGACTGATTAACTATTAAACAATTTAAACACATATTTATAAAACTAACTGGAGTACAGACTAATGAACTATTAAACAATTTAAACACATATTTATAAATCTAACTGGAGGACAGACTAATGAACTATTAAACAATTTAAACACATATTCATAAAGCTAACTGGAGGACAGACTAATGAACTATTAAACAATTTAAACACATATTCATAAAGCTAACTGGAGGACAGACTAATGAACTATTAAACAATTTAAACACATATTTATAAAAATATTTGGACAATCACAAACACTAATTTCCTAGTCTGGGACTGACATAATAGTCTGGTGTTCATGATGCAGTCGATCATCACAAGTCAAGCTCCCAGAGAATACAGCTCATAGTTTTAAATAAACTAGTAGGAAATAAAACAAAATTTACCAAAACAGTAACATCAGATTAACATTGACTAAACATTTAAACAATATCATAGTTAAAAACAGTATTTCGCCTTAATATCCTAAAATCACAAAGAACTTCACAAATCAAATATAAACTCAATATATACAAAACACCTGTACGTTGCACCTTAAGATACCCTATAATTCCTGCTCTTTCCCTAAACAACTCATGTATGAGGCTATTTAAAGAAGTGTTAACCAACTTAAACAAGTGTTAAACAAGTTACATGCACATTTATGAAGCTATGTTCAGGTTGTACTCATGAATTATTAAACAACGGTTACACAGATGTATGAAGCTATTTAAAGAAGTGTTAACCAACTTAAACAAGTGTTAAACAAGTTACATGCACATTTATGAAGCTATGTTCAGGTTGTACTCATGAATTATTAAACAACGGTTACACAGATGTATGAAGCTATGTTCAGGTTGTACTAATGAGTTATTAAACAACGGTTACACAGATGTATGAAGCTATGTTCAGGTTGTACTGATGAATTATTAAACGACTGTTACACAGATGTATGAAGCTATGTTCAGGTTGTACTGATGAATTATTAAACAACGGTTACACAGATGTATGAAGCTATGTCCAGGTTGTACTGATGAATTATTAAACAACTGTTACACAGATGTATGAAGCTATGTCCAGGTAAAACTGATGAATTATTAAACGACTGTTACACAGATGTATGAAGCTATGTTCAGGTTGTACTGACGAATTATTAAACAACTTACGTGCAGGCGTATGAAGCTATCTGAAGGATGGGCTGATGAATTATCAAACAACTTAAACATGCGTATACGTAAGAAACTATCTTAAAGAAAGAGAGAATTGAACCAGGAAATTGTCCACATTTTATTTAAAAAACTGTGACACGAGGGTCAAAGGGGCTTCGTCCTCACAGTGTGTTAAATCCAAGCGTTGTAACAATTACGAACTGCTGCAATAGTATAGCTTTGTTTGATTGTTTGTTTGTAATTAAACACAAAGCTACACAATGGGCTATCTCTGTTCCGCCCACCACGGGTATCGAAACCCGGTTTCTACCGTTGTAAGTCCGCAGACATACCGCTTTGCCACTGGGACTAGGAGGGAGGAGGGCTTATAGCTTTGAATAGACAAACAGCTATGGCAGTTAAAACGTAGCCATGAAATTCATAGAGGTTGGGTAATAGCTGCAGAGTTCGACCACTGTTCTCAATTTCTGTATTTCTTCGTTGTCTTATAATTTATTTTATTGTTTACGTATTATTTATACTAATTATTTGGTTGAATGTATGAGACAAAATCTGTATATATAGACTTGCAATGTTCGCTACAAACTAATTTCTAGGAGTTTAGGTAGTTTCAATTGCTCAAGGGCTCATGTAATTCCCATCTTTCACTGTTGTCAGTGAAAGCAGTGATTTTCTCTATCTATTTGAAAAAAATATATATGTGTCCTGTATTTTTTTGTACAAACAGATTTTACGTGCTCTGTATATCCATGTGAAACGTTGTCCTTGCTCTCAGTACAGCGAAACATTTGTACATATACGTTAGATCCAAGAATGCGCATCATAAAATCTATTGAAACAAACTGTTGCTTAGGCCCTACTACTTATGTTTTTAAGCCTAAAGAAATCACTCCTTCTGATAATATTGGTGGCGACTAAACCAAAGAAAAAGGCCAGACCTCTTGCAATGGATAACTTCAGTCTATGTGTATGATACGTGAATTGTTACACACCAAAGGAAAAGGCCAGGTTTCTTGCAGTGTATAACTCCAATCTATGTGTATGATATGTGAATTGTTAGAAACCAAAGAAAAAGGCCAGGTTTCTTGCAGTGTATAACACCAATCTATGTGTATGATGTGTGAATTGTTATAAACCAAAGAAAAAGGCCAGGTTTCTTGCAGTGTATAACACCAATATATGTGTATGATGTGTGAATTGTTACAAACCAAA
>NW_013671373.1:62047-63701 GCF_000517525.1 Limulus polyphemus | reverse complement strand
CCTTATACAAGCCCATTATCATCATAGGTTTTTCTCTAACTTCGTAACAACAATGCCTTCTTCATAGCCTGCCTTATACAAGCCCATTATCATCATAGGTTTTTCTCTAACTTCGTAACAACAAAGCCTTCTTCATAGCCTGCCTTATACAAGCCCATTTTGATAATAATAAATATAGTAGTGACGCTAACGAATCTGTAGGATAAAACATTGATAATAATAAATAAAGTAGTGAGACTGGCAAATTCGTAGTCTAAATTTTCAGAGTAAGTAACGTGCATATAAACTGGTGTAAAAAAGCGTGAATGGTGAATTTGTAGTGTAAAGCAATGAGTTCAATTTGAAACATAAAAAGTGTTGGACAAATAAACGTATATTTTAAAAACAATATTAGTTAACCTATTGGTTTAAAGTAGTAAGACTGATTACTCAGGTTTGCGAATTTAAACTTCATAAAAATTGTTTTGGTTTTAATAACGGATTTTCCATAATTCAGCTTCGCAGATTTCGAAAATAATATTCCTTTTTTTCTATCACGTAAGGATTTTTTTACAAATCGGGAAGAAGAAAACAACTCTTACTTGGATCAAATTATTATTTCTTTTATTACTATGTTTGTTAACAAAAATACAAACATAGAAAAGGGAAGAACATTGATGTCAAACGAATTTGCATCCTCATTCATCCTGATTTTTGTGTGTGAAATCTCAAAACTACGTGTTGTGGTCCTTCTTTTATGTATTGCGTTATGACTTTTTGTGAAAAATCTGTACGTGATGGAGAAACATGCTATCATTTTCGGATTCAGCGTACACAAATTAGTGTAGAACATGTGAAAAAAGACAATAAAACCATCGCAGGCCTGTGTTATCTTGTAATATAAAATAACGAGACTGATGAGCTGGTAGTATAAAGCAGATGGTTAAACAAACGTTTAGCAAAAAATAATGAGGCTGATAAACTTCATAATGTAATATTAATAACAGAATTAATGAACTCCTAGTATATAACAATGAGAATGTTGAACTACAAATACAGTAAGACTAGTGAACTTTTAATACAGTACTTGTGCTATAAAGCAGCGAAACAACTATACTTTTAGTATGAAATACTCAGACAAATGAACGTGAAATTATAAAGCAGTTAGATGAAGTTGAATGTTATGAACTTATGAAATAACAAAAATTTGTTTTATCCTACAGATTCGTTAGTGTCACTACTATATTATTATTATCAATGTTTTATCCTACAGATTCGTTAGTGTCACTACTATATTTATTATTATCAATGTTTTATCCTACAGATTCGTTAGTGTCACTACTATATTTATTATTATCAATGTTTTATCCTACAGATTCGTTAGTATCACTACAATATTTATTATTATCAATGTTTTATCCTACAGATTCGTTAGTCTCACTACTTTATTTATTATTATCAATGTTTTATCCTACGGATTCGTTAGCGTCACTACTATATTTATTATTATCAATGTTTTATCCTACAGATTCGTTAGTGTCACTACTATATTTATTATTATCAATGTTTTATCCTACAGATTCGTTAGTGTCACTACTATATTTATTATTATTAATGTTGTATCCTACAGATTCGTTAGTGTCACTACTATATTTATTATTATTAATGTTGTATC
>NW_013671373.1:50249-61348 GCF_000517525.1 Limulus polyphemus | reverse complement strand
AGTTAGAGAAAACCTATGATGATAATGGGCTTGTATAAGGCAGGCTATGAAGAAGGCATTGTTGTTACGAAGTTAGAGAAAACCTATGATGATAATGGGCTTGTATAAGGCAGGCTATGAAGAAGGCATTGTTGTTACGAAGTTAGAGAAAAACCTATGATGATAAATACAGAAAGCAAGAGAATTTAGGTTTAGCTTTTGTTTGTTAGTGTATACGGTTTGGTGAAAATAATTTCTCCTTCTAGAAACATTCGCTAGAAAGTTACGTTTTGCTCAGTAACAAGTAAGTGAACACATAATTCATTCTTTGATTTTCTGACAGGACACCACCCCCCTTCTCCCCCACATACACACTTCCAAGAGTATAGAAAGTTACGTTTTGCTCAGTAACAAGTAAGTGAACACATAATTCATTCTTTGATTTTTTGACAGGACACCCCCCTTCTCCCCCACATACACACTTCTAAGAGTATAGAAAGTTACGTTTTGCTCAGTAACAAGTAAGTGAACACATAATTCATTCTTTGATTTTCTGACAGGACACCGCCCCCTTTCTCCCCCACATACACACTTCTAAGAGTATAGAAAGTTACGTTTTACTCAGTAACAAGTAAGTGAACACATAATTCATTCTTTGATTTTCTGACAGGTCACCCCCTCCCCCTTCTCCCCCACATACACACTTCTAAGAGTACAAGAGCTATGTGTTTCGGCCAGTATTATTATAGGCCTGTAACTGGCGAAGAGTTGAGGAGATACGGTTAGTCTCGGATCACCATGGAAGTCGTTTCTGCCTAAGGCTACGAATAGCCTTCGCTGCTTGACGTATTCGGCAGGACCTTACATAGACGTGAAGATACGGTGTTTTAGAAAAATTTCTAACATGAAAGTTATGTGTCTTAGCATTCTTCTATGAAACTACACAAACGTTTACTGGTTCATTAAAAATACAAGGAAAGAAAAATAAACCACATGATTTACACCTTCATATTAGGGGCAGGCTAGTTTACCTTTAACCACATCGTTTACACCTTCATATTAGGGGCAGGCTAGTTTACCTTTAACCACATCGTTCACACCTTCATATTAGGGGCAGGCTAGTTTACCTTTAACCACATCATTTACATCTTCAGCTTAGGGGCAGGCTAGTTTACCTTTAACCACATCATTTACATTTTCAGCTTAGGGGCAGGCTAGTTTACCTTTAATCACATCATTTACATCTTCAGCTTAGGGGCAGGCTAGTTTATCTTTAACCACATCGTTTACATCTTCAGCTTAGGGGCAGGCTAGTTTACCTTTAACCACATCGTTTACACCTTCAGTTAGGGGCAGGCTGGTTTACCTTTAACCACATCGTTTACACCTTCAGATTAGGGGCAGGCTGGTTTACCTTTAACTACATTATTTATACCATCAGATTAGGGGCAGGCTAGTTTACCTTTAAAGTTTGTCTTCAAGATGACAGCCAGAGATAAGTAAAATTAATAAAATAGTTATTTGTGAAGAAATAGTCTCCGAGAATTAAATAGAAATGATTACTTTTTGAAGATCCAGTCTCCAACAGTTAGAGGCCAAATTAAGTAAAAACATGGCTAAATTATTTATTAAGATTCAATCTTCAACAATGAGAGACAAAGTTAAGTAAAAATATGACTAATTTATCTATGAAGATTGAGTCTCCAATAATGAGAGACAAAGTCATGTAAAAACATGACTAATTTATCTATGAAGATTGAGTCTCCAATAATGAGAGACAAAGTCATGTAAAAACATGACTAATTTATCTATGAAGATTCGATCTCTAATAATGAGACACCAAATTAAGTAAAAATGTGGTTAATTTATACGTGAAGATTTAGTATCCAATAATGAGAGACCAAGTTAAGTAAAAACAAGAAGATTTGGTTTTTAACAACTAGAGACCAAGTTGAATAAAAGCATGACTAATTTATCTATGGAGGATCTGGCTTTAACAAAGAGGGACGAAGTTAGGTAAAAAAATAGCTAAATTATCTATCAAGATTCATTTCCAACAACAGGAGCTCAAACTAATTACAAACATAACGAAATCACCTTTCAAAATTCCATCCAAGTTAAGTAAAAAATGGCTAATTTATCTACGAATATAAAAGTCTCGAACAATGAGAGCCTAAGTTAATTAAAATCATGGCTGAATTCTGTATAAAGATTCAGTTACAACAGCGGCAGCTTAAAGTAAGTGAAAACACGGCTAAATGAGTATTTTATATACAACGTGGAGAGCCCAAGTTAAGTAGCAACGCGGTTAAATTAATTGAGTATTCTATTCACAACGATTATAGACTAACTTAAATAAATACGTGGAAAAGTTAACGTTTATGGTTACAACAAGTGATAAAAAAATTGTAAATGCAAAATGATGTAGGGATAAGAGTGCCAAAAAGAATGTAAACAAAAATATAGAGATGATACAGCAATATGCAGATCATCCCTACATGACTTTCAATATTATAGTTTAATGTTATACTGTAAACTGCATACTTGACTTTAATATCACTGCAGTTGGAAGATATACTGACTGTTGGTATGCTGTTTATCTATCATAATATTATTGTCATGTCAGGGTAGGCATCAATGTAGTGTGACTAAGAGCCTAGAACTTACGTACAAAGAAAACTAAGTTGAGTCAAAACATGTCTTGATCATTTCAGACTCTCGCTACAAGGTCGGTCGAATTGACCAACCTCATAACCATTGTTTACTCGTGCATTTTACAGTGTAATGTTAAATTTCAATATTGAAAGTCGTGTAGGGATGATCTATATATAGCTGTATTATCCCTATATTATTGTTTGCATTCTTCGTGGCACTGCCATCCTTACACCATTTTACATTTATAAAATGTTGTTTATTACTTGTTTTGTGACGTTTTTTTTTCTCCTCTGACTGAAAGTTAGTGTATTCTATGGGTGTGTGATTTTTTTACTCCACTTCATATGTAATATAGTGGTTGGGTCCCTAAAGACACCAATTGTATATCGTACAAAGCATTGAGTATTCTACATGTTACAGTCATCTAATGTTCCTCTATTATTGGTTGGTATTTCCTGTTTCACCCTGTACTTAAGCTCTTTAAAGGAACACCAGATCTTTGTAAAAAAGCTAACTTCCAGGGGTAATGATAACATCCTTTACACTAAAATTATGAGTTTTTTAATACTACTGGTTCTTACGACTAAGCGATGACATCGTGTACTGCCCAGGAACACATAGAGTAGATTTAGGTTTAAACTGACGTCAGTGTTAAATTAGTTGTAGAGTTATTTTGACTGAAACAAGAAGAAAGATTGACAATTTGGTTGTTTGGTATCTTAGCGATGGCTTCTTGCCTTGTGTTTGGCTTTGTTGGGTAGAGAAACAAATGGATGTGAGTGGCAATCATTGTTTAAAGTAAAAGTCTCTGTTACTGTTGATTTTTAGCATGCGTGTTTGTATTATGCCTATTGAGTACCTTGACCATTCCTATGTATATAGTCTATCGACTGATATTTACTTAAGTGTTGTCACAATACTTGGATATGTGCATGCAATTTTTGTATTTATTTTTTATTTTAGTTTACTATTTCTGAAATTAAGTATTTGGGGATCCCTAATTGTAGTTCCTGCTGAGAAAGTTACTGGCTTATATGTTCAACTATAGCTTGTTTTATGTTCGTTATGGATTACATTAACACATTGGGATAATGTGATTACATAAATATTACGTGTTGATTTATATCTAAATACTGCATCATTTGGATTAATTTTGGGCTACACTTTTTTCGAAAAAAAATGTGAATGGTGGGTTTTATTTAATAATACGTGACTTAATCAATTTAACGAAAAGAAAAAAATGTAAACAGTATTGCTCAAAAATAATTATGGCAGACATGACAATCACCACTGTAAACATTCGTTATTTATAAATTATGGTGACACTTATATTTTCATACACGGGAAGGAACAGTATTGACCATTTTTCTAATTAGCTCGAAATCCATTTATTTCTCTCCCTTCTTAAAAGTGTGAACTAAATGGATACAATTTGCTTGTTTGTTGTGTTGTTAAGCAAAAAACTATACAATGGATTATCTTTGCTGTCGTCAACGCAGGTACTGAGACATGATTTTTAGCATTATAAGCCCTCATAATTACCATTGAAGCACCGTGGGGCACATATATATATAGGAGTCACAAACAATGAGTAATGGTAACTAAATGGTGAATTTATTAATGGTATAAAACATTATGGCACAAAGTACAAAAAACAACGAGTACATTGTGCAATACACTAGTATTTTATATGCGAATTTTTTGCTTTACACAGAGCTTTACATATTATTTGATGAGGGAACCAGAGTATTTCCGAAAACGTCTGGAAAACTTCTGCTTCTATCGGGAAGCTCTAAATCAAAAATTCTAAAATAGTCATTTTGCTTCTTCGGCGAAACGAATTTTTTATTCGCTGCCCAGGAAATGCCGAACTCCATCCAAAGTACAAGAACCGCATCTTGTTTTCTTGCTACCATACAGTTTTTCAATCTACGTTTGTACAATATCGTTTGAAATGTACTGTGTTACACCCCACAGTTCAACCACATTGTTTAGTCACACACTGATTCAGTTTTTCACGTAAGACTTTGTACAGGCTAAGCCATGAATAGTTTTGAGTGTTCTATCGATTTATCTACCGTCAAGTTATCCAGATTGCAGTGCGTTTGGGGTCATTATTTTACCGGAAGGTGCGAGTCATGTTCCCGAGAGAATGGCATGATGGATCAAAATATCCCTGTACTTATCACCAGTCAGGGTGACATCAATTTTGTGTAGATCACCCACATTGTTGGCAGATGCTGCCCAAAACTTGCATCAATTCCTCACCATAATTCACTATAGCTACTATACGAAATCTCTGCTTTTGAACAAACTTTATTGATTGCTGCAGAGCAATTCGAACTTTGATTAATCTGTAAGAAACACCTAAATCTAATTTTATATATTCTACTGTTTGTGGTCCGAGCCAATTTCACCCTTTTGGTGTAGTTACTTTTTCTCAACAGTGCTTTTCGAGCAGCTACACGTCTATTGAGACCACTAAGTCTTTGTGTTAATGTCCATCTTACTGTTCTCGAGGTAACATTCACAGCAAGGTCGTTGGTAAGATCTATGCTAGATCATTGCCTATATCGTAAAGAACATAGCCAGAGATATTTAGATCAATACTAGATCCTTGTCTATATCGTAAAGAACATAGCCCGAGATAATTAGATCCATACTCGATCCTTGCCTATATCGTAAAGAACATAGCCCGAGATATTTAGATCTATAGTAGATCCTTGTCTATATCGTAAAGAACATAGCCCGAGATATTTAGATCTATACTTGATCCTTGTCTATATCGTAAAGAACATAGCCCGAGATATTTAGATCTATATTCGATCCTTGTCTATATCGTAAAGAACATAGCCCGAGATATTTAGATCTATAGTAGATCCTTGTCTATATCGTAAAGAACATAGCCCGAGATATTTAGATCTATATTCGATCCTTGTCTATATCGTAAAGAACATAGCCCGAGATAATTAACATAACTTTTGGATATATTTCGTTTTCCACCACACCCAATTCTGTTATTATAAGTGTCAGTTTCACTATCTTCTTTAGACTCTTGCATATACAATTTTTCGCATGGAGTATCCTTAAAAAGCCAAAAATATTGATTTCTGCACTGAAGGCCATTTTGGAACTTGCACTACTGTTACTAGTCGTAGTACGAACGACGAAATATTGTTAGGTAAACCTCGGAAGACAACCGGGGTGCTCGGAAACAGTTGTTCCCTTCGCCCCACTCAAAATTAAGGTATAGGCTCGGTCTTGGTTTTGAATTGATAGTTTAAGTGGTTGTATTGGTTTTTGCAGGGCTGGGGACTCGAAACTCAAACACAAATAAATAAATGGCAAGGCGCTAGTCACAGTATCACTGCCTGCCCTTTTATGGGTTTTATATTGGTCTAGCTTTTTCTGACTAGTTGGTCGACAGCCAGTCTATAAACACTTGATTGTGATCTGGTGCAGTTAATTTTCACGCGATAAAAGTGCATTCTAGTTGTACCTGCCTTTTTCCTCACGCCTACTGTAATTATTTTCCAAATCTTTATATCTCAAAACATTTTTAGTAAAAAAATATCCACCCGTGAAATATGTTCACAGTCATTATATTCTCTAACAAGGAGTCATTAAAATGAGCTCCTGCTGTTTTTACACCCTTGCGTCGTGCATATTTCCGTGTGTGCATCATACTATATTGTGAAGCTGTAGTTAATTCTTCAACGACGCACTAAAGTCAATTCGAAACGATCAAATAGAAGGCCTCTCTGCACTGCAGGTGATAAATTCTTCACCAGAAGACATCTTTTACTTCTCCACTTTTAGCTGCGGTGGAAGCGATGTGTTTTTATTTATTTATTAAAAGGATATACATTTTGTACCTAAAGGACGAGTTTTCTTTTATTGAATTGTAAACTAATGAATTCATTTAAACGACTTATTATTTATTTTAATCAAAGTTAAACTTTCTGTTTTAAAAAGATCAAGTGTTTTATGTTGTTGTAACTATACCAACTTAACTCATATTTAAATAGTTATACGATAAAAAGCCAAAACAATGTTTAAAATGCACAATAAAAACTTCTCCCCCTGTCGTCCATCGTCAAATGACTCTTCATGTTTCGACAGGTTTACATTGCTATAATTAGAAGTAAAGAATACAGGCTAAACAAGGAGTTTTTACGAGAAGGAGGGTTAACTTATTATAAATTTTAAAGGAGTGGGACGAATGCATATTATGCTCTATAAAAAATTGATATTTCTTTCCAAAACTGTGTATTAACACCAGCTGATCCTTCATCTCTACTTAGTAACACCAGCTGATCCTTCATCTCTACTTAGTAACACCAGCTGATCCTTCATCTCTACTTAGCAATGAATTATTTAATATACAACATAAAACGTGTATTAACACCAGCTGATCTTTCATCTCTACTTAGTAACACCAGCTGATCTTTCATCTCTACTTAGCAATGAATTATTTAATTTACAACATAAAACGTGTATTAACACCAGCTGATCTTTCATCTCTACTTAGCAATGGATTATTTAATATACAACATAAAACGTGTATTAACACCAGCTGATCTTTCATCTCTACTTAGCAATGAATTATTTAATTTACAACATAAAACGTGTATTAACACCAGCTGAACCTTCATCTCTACTTAGCAATGAATTATTTAATTTACAACATAAAACTGTGTATTAACACCAGCTGATTCTTCATCTCTACTTAACAATGAATTATTTAATTTACAACATAAAACTGTGTATTGACACCAGCTGATCCTTCATTTCTACTTTGCAATGAATTATTTAATTTACAACATAAAACGTGTATTGACTCTCCTGTATTATCTTCAGTATTAGGTTCTTCTAAAATTATTGTTTAATTCCAACTCATCAAATGACCAGTTTTGACAGTGTGTTCAGCAATTGGAAAACTGACATATTTTTTGTTGCTTACGCAACCTTTCAGTTCATTAAGAGTTCTCTGACGATAAGTTTAGTTTGACCAATATTTTATTTCATTCAAACCAAATTTCACACACTTTTTGTCCTTAGTTTGTTGTTTTAACTTCATTAATTTGTTTAAAAGTAAGAATAGAATAAAGTTATGTTTGCTAAATACATTTGTGACTCGGCTAACTAAACCTTACTTATATGGTAATATTACTATAATTTTAATTTTTTTCCGCATAGGCACTGGCCCCCCAATGGCACAGCAGCATGTCTGCGAACTTACAACGCTAGAATCCGGGTTTCGATACCCGTGGTGGGCATAACACAGATAGCCCATTGTGTAGCTTTGTGCTTAATTACAAACAAACATAGGCACTGGTTAATCTAGTACATTACATTACTAAATATGAATTGTAGTTTTTCCGTATTGTACATTCAATGAAGTAAACATTAAAACCTCTGTCATTAGCAATATTTTTATATAATCCAATTTATTTTTCAAATTGGTTGTATCAAAAATAATTTTAAATGTTCTGTTTATGTAATTATGGAAAGCTACTAGTTTTTGAGAAAATGGGTGACATGATGTTTCATGTGGTGGCGTATATTCAAACTACCCCCTTGAGATTTATAATGATTTAAACCTCTCCGCTTACCGTGTATGTTTTCTATATCTTTTTATAAACAATTTTTGATGATTTTCATCTAGACATTAACGAGACTGAATGTCACTATTATAACGCATCACAGCTGAAAGTGCAGAGCATGTTCATCGGTATATCGCGGACACGGTCCGAGTGCATCCAGATCCACAGTCTAGCGTGTTAACCACTAGGCCACGCCCAAACCTAGGATAAGTAATGCTACATTATAACTCACAAACTTCTGTTATACACGTGTAAGTTATGAGCTACTCATCCACCTGTAACCACCAATAGACACCAACAAACCACAGCAAATAAGAAGGTGACACTCGATAGTAACCAATTTTAGGATCGCAACCCTATTATTCGGAACAGACCTATACTTTACAGAACCAACCAGATTCTTTAAAATATACGGTGGTAGTTTTCCTCTTTAAAACAGTGTTAATAACGCCCTTTATAGTAGCGCCATGAAATCTAGATTAACAGTTTCTTGTCATCACCCGCATGCACTCGGTATAGTCGTATCAAGCATTTATTTACGTTAATTGTTTAAGCTAAACGTTTTTTAATTAGGATAATTTCATAAAATTTAGCAAATTTGTGCTTCAAAGTTGGCAATGAATAATAACCGTCCACCTGTATGATTCTTTTGAAAACTTGAGCCAGAAACTGCTAATCTAGTTTGCTTGGCCTAACCAATATTTATGTATCTCCACGTGCTTTCACCCTATAGTTTTACTGCTCTAAATCAGCCGTCTTTGATCCGAATGTGATACAGTACTAAAAATTTCAGACTGATAGCGTATATGACTTTTTGCATAGGTGTGCACAAAAATTTTGGTCAAACTGAGCGGTTTTTGTTGAATAACTTTGCACATCTAGCTTACATTTAAATCAAATTTTGACAAATAGATTCTGGAAAAAAAAATATCCATGACATTAAGTATGTTTTTCTGTCAAATAAAGTTTCCGTACCTTTCGTGTACCTGATGATGACAAAACCTTGTCGAAACGTTGTACATTTGCTGTTCTGTTAAACTTATATTAAAGTTTTTCTTCATTACCCATTCAAGCCGTCTCCAATCATTAAAAGTTTCCGTACTTTCGGTGCAAAGACGAAAAAAAAAAAGAGTAAGAAATTCAATCAAAATTCGAAATTTTATATTTCGTGCATTTCTTAATGGATCGCCTTGAAACTTGGTACGTGAAGTAAGTAAGGGTCCAGTATAGCACGTCCATTGAAAATATGTGATTGTTTGGATTACCACGGTCCAAGCTACAGAAAATGTAAAATTGCTAAACTGTCACTCCTGTTAACAATGTGTCCTGCAGGTTGTTTTGCACACGACACACTACTGTGTGTCTTGATATTGTTCTGTGTATTTTCCTTAACAATTTTTTTTTATTATTGTACGTAAACGTTGAGCTCTAAGATTAATTTTGGATCTTTTCTGTTTCATGCACCGCGTTCAAATAGAAAATAATATATATTTTTGAATGTAGTTTTTAATGTTGATTTCATGAATATAAATTCAAATTTGGATAATTATTTTTTAAAGTGGAAGAAATGGGAAAATATTTACATTTTTAAAGAATTTTTTAATGAAATTTATTTATTTTAAATAAACATGTAATTATTTACTAATTAGTCTAACTTGATCTAACCTTACATAAACTGACCTAAACTAACAAAGTAAAAAATATATAAAAAATATTTCTTTTCATTTCTCCAAATTTTAATTTATATTTTTGAAATCAACATTAAAAACTACATATATTACATTATATTTGAACGCGGCGCATGAAACAGAAAAGATCCTTAATTTTTCTACCTTCATAAAAATATATTATCACGTATGAAAATAATCTGCTGCCGTGCTCTAATGGGTACATCGTTCCTACTGTTAGAATAAATATAAATTTAACGAAGTAAACGTATCGATGGTGATTCACTTTGCCTCAAAGGAAGCACGTGTGTACACCTACAGTCATACTGATTTTCACTGCGTCGGATATTTATATTCGTTAACCATTTGTAAACTTGCTTTTTAGTTTGCCCTTAAAGTTTGTTTTATGCAAAGTTGTGGTTCAATCATAATTTTGTTGTAATTGGTGACTGATCAATGAGTTAATTAAATTCACGGCAGTTATAGCTATAGCTGGTTTAGCTCACAACGTCCCGTATCTCAACCACTTTTCATTGGGGGAAAGCTGTTTGTCCTTATATGAATAATACAAATAAGAAAGTGAAATAAGCTATGAAATACAGTTCTCTGGAATGATATGTAAAACAGAGTGGCAGAAATAGTGTTCTGCCCCTACGATGATCAAAACATACATAAATATCATAATAAAACCTTAGATGGCAAAGTGGAAGTATGTATTTGTATGTTTGTTTTAAATGCAAAGGTGCGCAATGGGCTGTAAGCACTGTGCATATAGCAGGGATCGAACCCCCGAACTTTGGCGTTGTAAGTTCTCAAGCTTAATGAGCCACCAGTGGTGGGAACTAAAAAGTATATGTTTAAAGAAAAAAATCAATCTGAAATTTATCCACTCGATTCCATTACTGTGAGTACAGCTCTAAACCTACATGTGAACAAAATGTTGTTAGGTTAAGGCTTAGAATTATAAATATGCGATAATAAAACGAATAGGCTGTACAAGTTAACGCATGAGCAAATACTTATAATTAATTCTGTATACATATTTGAGATTAAAAATAGTTGTAATTTTAATAAGAGCCATGTTATGAATGAAATGACTTGTAACTAGTACTGTAGTATTTATGTAACTAGTTTGTTCTCCTGAAGAAGAATAGTCAACTATTCGAAAGCGCTCGAGTTTTGGGTCTTATTT
>NW_013671373.1:39336-49277 GCF_000517525.1 Limulus polyphemus | reverse complement strand
TAGATTTTGACATCAAATGTTGGGGTAAAAAAGTGCGTCTTATACACTGAAAAGTACTGTAATTACAGAATTGAGAAAGAACAAGACAAATACATCATTTATCCACGACCATGGTTTCGCCAGTAAAGGCATTATAGACCCCTGTTTTATGTTCGTCATTCTAAATGGTTTTTAGGTGTATGAAGTTTGAATTGTAGTAAAATACGATTAATGTACGTTACTTAAATGGAAAATTTAATTAAAATCTGATTTAGAAAATACTGCACTTCTGAGTCCAAGTTGTCATTGTGGTTTTGGTGTTTTTGTTTTGGTTATGCGTAAAAACCTACACAAGGACTATCTGTGCTAGCCATTCCTTATTTTGAACTGATAGATCAGAGAAAGGGCAGCTAGTCAACAGCGCCCACCACCAACTCAAATAATGGGATTTGACCGTCACTCTTATAACGCATCAATGACTCCAAAGTAGAAGCGTGATTTTTTTTATTACAAGACTTACAAGGGTTTTGTAGTTTGAGTAAATATTGTCTACAGTATCTCCAGCCTTGTTTCTTTACTTCTTTTACGATCCCTATTTGCGGGTTCTTAGATTCCCAATTTTTTACTTATCTTGTATCACGTAACGAAAAAAATTTCGTTACTGCTGGAAATAGTTTCGTAATTAGGTATATTTTAAAGTTTTTCTTGACATTAATGAAACTCTTGTGATTATAACTGGGAATGTACTATACTGTCTTCTTATATTACTTACTAGTTTATTCGTGCTTCCTACGTTGCTCATCCCGTGCGGTGACAAGACTGTCAACACATTGAGACATTTGCTTTTTTGAAGATGTTTTGCAGCACGTGGAGTAAAAAAAACAACAATTCCTTTGGATCTTGTGTCAGTTATAAATTCGTGAGCCGTTCGTGCTTTTAAAGCTGCTTAAACACATTTTTCATTGGTTTTTTGCATGTTGACGTATTGACGTTTTGATAGATTATCAGCGTTGCGTGTCTTTCATGATAGCTTTGGGGTTTAAATGTACGTTTCACACTGAAATGTAGAAGATTACAACGTTTATTTATATTCTGAAATTGATGTCACATGTGCTATTTGTTAAATTAAACACGTGTTCTGATCAAAAACAAGATGTTGGAAATAAAAGGCATACGTTTTTCAGCATCTTTTTTATGTTTATTTGTATATTTATCGAGATATTTACTAAAAAGAAAAGGTATACTGTGAAAATAAGTAAACCTTTCATATTCGACTTTATGAATCTTTACCCAGTATATGGAGGATCTTAACCACAGCTAAAGGCTAGATTTAGATTGCATTTCGAAATGAAAAATCGTAGACACGTTAACTTATATATATTGCAAACCATACTCTCTGTTCGGCCGTTCGTCTGTCTTCCGCAGGCAAAGCTCACTTTTGAAATGGCGGGAGAATAGGCGGGTCTTCTTTCCACGCTGATTTTTCAAAGCCAGTTCCCTTGGCTGTGGTTTCGCTAGATAGTAGATAGGGACAGTGGGAATCTCGTTAATTGTTAGGAGTTAATCACACTATCTTTCACATTTCAAAATGTGACGTAAGTTAAAGAATAAAAATGTAGATTTCCCGTATGATGTTGTTGAGCGGCTCTTTGTATGACTGAAATGCTCAACAATTACATTTCACGGTGGGCGATATAAGTAGCTCAGAGCTTTGGCTCTGAGTGAAACTAAAAATTTAACACAATTAACTTTTTTAAAATTCAAGAAAAAGTTTAAATTGATAGATTAACTTAAACTTTTTCCGTCACTGGGGACAGGTACTTTTGCTTGTTTTGAGAATATTTTAAGAACATGCTTTAACGTATATAAAACATTGGAACGTCTTTTCTTGATATCAAAATTTAAAGTTTAATTGTTCTGCAATTAACAAAACTGTACAATCAAATTAAACGCATTTATAGTTATTACGTGCTATAGACAGCGTTAAATCTTCAAAATAGCTAAAAAAACAATGATTTATGAACATTATAAGACTACTAATAATGGCTGGAGACGGCTTGAATGGGTAATAAAGAAAAACGTTAATATAACAGCAAGACTACATGTGTATCGTTCACCTGTGTATGTGTAAGCAGAGTACTCAGTCTTTAATTGCAAACAACAACAACAGAAAACGAAAAACAATATGTATATATTATAATCATACATTTTGTTATAAATACATTTCGTAAAGTAAGATATATATATATATATACATATGGATGTATAAACCATTCTTAATTCTTTCCAGTTGATCACTAAGCACTTGATGTATACCGTTAACTCGACACATGAGTAATTTTAACTTTATTGGAGAAAACATATCATGATAAGTCACAGTCTAGTCTCGTAGTAGCGGGTGCTTTCTGTTGGATTTAACTCGCATATTAGTATTACGTTGAAAACGTGATTTTATAGTAAAATGTTGTGGCTGTAGAAACTTTTACCGTTTAAATAAAATACGAATGGTTTGTTTTAATGAATGTTGATGTGGTTGTTTTCAGTAATATAACGTCTACAGTAACTTACAAAACCTGTGTTATGCTAGATTTAACGTATTTTACAGTTATATCACTAAAAATAATTTTTAGTCTTAGAAAATATCAGCAAACAAAAAAAACACCTCATTTACAGTTTACGTGTTGTACTAAACCTTAATAGAAAGGTTACTTATGGCTTCACAACTAATTTTCTTTAAACGGTTTACGTGTTGTACTAAACCTTAATAGAAAAGTTACTTATGGCTTCACAACTAATTTTCTTTTAACGGTTTACGTGTTGTACTAAACCTTAATAGAAAAGTTACTTATGGCTTCACAACTAATTTTCTTTTAACGGTTTACGTGTTGTACTAAACCTTAATAGAAAAGTTACTTATGGCTCCACAGCTAATTTTCTTTAAACGGTTTACGTGTTGTACTAAACCTTAATAGAAAAGTTACTTATGGCTCCACAGCTAATTTTTTTAAACGGTTTACGTGTTGTACTAAACCTTAATAGAAAGGTTACTTATGGCTTCACAGCTAATTTTCTTTAAACGGTTTACGTGTTGTACTAAACCTTAATAGAAAGGTTACTTATGGCTTCATAGCTAATTTTCTTTAAACGGTTTACGTGTTGTACTAAACCTTAATAGAAAGGTTATTTATGGCTTCACAGCTAATTTTCTTTAAACAGTTTACGTGTTGTACTAAACCTTAATAGAATGGTTACTTATGGCTCCACAGCTAATTTTCTTTAAACGGTTTACGTGTTGTACTAAACCTTAATAGAAAGGTTACTTATGGCTTCAAAGCTAATTTTCTTTAAACGGTTTACTTGTTGCGTACAATATGATATTTAAGCACTGGTAATTTCAGCTTGAACAACTCATTTATGACACATAGATTAAAATGCCAGGTCTAAGACTCCAAGATTTAGGCATAGCCATCACTAAGATTTAGGTAAGTGATCACTAACTTAGAACTGCTGATTAGAGGAAGACAATCAATAAGTAGCACTCGCTGCCCATGTGACAATTTCTAAGTGAATAGCGTGATTGTCTGACACACTTATAACCAAGACTGAAACTGCAGAGTGTGTTTAGCCGATATATCGCGACTCTAACCTTGGAAATTCCGATATGCATTCTGGCATGCTAGTCACTTGGCCACATCCACAACTAGGAACCTTCATATTTGCTACGAAAGGAAATTCAAATCATTTTTGTCATAAAAGTTTTCGTAATTGTTTTTCGTTCTACGTTATAGAAAAATACAAAGTGCAAATTAGGTTGTTCTATGAGAATTATACTTAGAAAATTTCTAGTGTGCTTATAAATACAGCGAATATTTGTTTTTGTAATTATGGTGAAGCTACTAAGGCTATCTGTCGCCGTTCCTAATTTTCAACTACTTACCAGAGCCGTACCTTACAATTCACTACCCACGCTAAGGGATTGACGCACCCATAGCTTAAAGAGCAGGTAATGTGTTTTTTGTTTGTTTTTATTTGGAAGAGGGGGGAGTACGGACTTGAACCCAGTTCCCCAGTTCAAAATTTGGAGCCAGTAAGAATTATTATAGTTTATAATATTTATGGGATTTTTGGCCTTTTTTTTAAATTCACCATACAGTAACCTAAATTAATTTAGGTGTGTGAATAATGCTATGACATTGCGCCCAATACACTATTCGATATTATAAAGCGGGTCAATTGTTTAATGATTATCTATATTGTTACAGATTTCTTTTTCACCAAAGGTAAACTTCAAAAGTCAATCTGTGACGTGACGATCGAATGTATTATTTGATTGGTCCTACCCTCTGCTGTGGATTGCAGTTTCGCTTATTCAGGGCTCATCAGCACAGCTTGGGCCACACCAAAGACACACAGTTAGGCCTCTTATAATGAATTAGGCGCAATGTCATAACATTATTCACACACTTAAACTAATTTATGTTACCATATGTTAATTAAAAATGGCTCAAACCCCCATAAATATTATATACACATCACCATTATAAGAGATCTAATGGTATATCTTTGGTTTGCTGACCCAAGCTGCACTGGTGAACCTGGACAGGCGAAACTGCAGTCCACAGCAGAAGGTACGACCAATCAAGAAATACATTCGGCCTCTACGTCATAGATTCTCTTTCAAGTTTACCTTTGATTAAAAAGAAAATAAATCTCTAACATACACACATTACAGTTGAATTATTTTTCGTTCATAATTTGTTGGCAGTCCTAAAAATCGACTTACAGTACTTATCGACTTATCGTACTATTTAAAAAATATTTATAGTATTTGTTAAAGAGAAAATAATTGTATTCGTACGTGAGTTGAAAGCGAATTATTTAGAAATTTTATGGTAGAAACCGGTACTAGAGAGCCTAACAATGTGAAGTATTTGGATGCTACAGACCTCCTACTCACCAAACATAATTTACATGTAACCTTAAGGTTAAGGTTACTTCAGTATATCCTTAAGTTGAAAACCTGTCTTAAACGTCAAATGTTTTTACAGCGTGAAGTTTCTAAAACACAATGAGAAATTCCTCATGCAATCAACTACGATTCTTGTTTAAAAATACATTTTTTAATCAAATAAATCTTGCTGAGAAATCCCTGTTCTTCCGTCAGATGTTGTTAGCCATCGTGGGATTGTGTAGGTTTCATACAAGCACGGGAAAAAAAGAGACCCAGCAAAAAAAAAAAAAAAAAAAAAAATGAATCACGTGAAACCTTTAAAACCATGTCACTATGTGTATATTTACCTTTTCCGAATTCAGTATCTGCTTAGTAAAGGGTATATTTCCTAATCTTTTGAACAAACGTCCTGTCGCGATAAAACGTTAAAATTTTTTCAATAATTTGACAAAGATAAATTGCTTTCAAAAAGGTATAATTGTCAAACTTAATAAAACTTAATGAGGTGGGGAAAAAGTATAATTGCTTCGTTAAAGTCTCTGTAGTCATTCTTGTCACGTTTTTACTTACTCAAAGAAACTGCGTTTTGATGGAAAAAAAGCTCCTGTTTTGTTTCTTTTTATCTTAGATTTCAAGAATGACTTAAACTCGTTTTCTTTCTTGAGTTACACTTTCAGTGACAATGATTTTGACAATTAAGATTGTTTCTGTGTTTCTGGAAACATATATCTTAAGTTTCTATGAAATAGATCAAACGATTCTATTGCTTGTTTTCTTTCAGTTGTACTTTTTATATTGATAGTGACAAACAGAGTACTTATAAAGCAGAAGCACAAGACTGTTGATAATTGTTTAAATGATACCACAGAATTAACTTGTAATTTCAATTTTAACGCGTCCCTCAGGAGCCAAGGGTGTCTTTATACTACAATTTGTTGAATATCAAAAGTAAGTTCAATCCGGAAACTCCCAGAGAGGGTGGTTTGGACGTATCTTTTCGAGACAAGTTTTCATTTGTTGACTAATACATTTTTAAGTGAAATACAGCATCCTCAAGTCTCCATACTAGCTAGTACTAAGGTATAGCCGCTGGGAGTAAATTCAGTATATATTAATAAAGCTACATTCTCAGTATCATTAATTAGGCACTTGCCAACCTTTTATGCTTCTGTTATCACATTTTTACGTTTAGCTCTTTCAATTGAGATACGAATGATTTCAATAGTCAGCAGTAGGATGAGCAGACAGGGACACTTTGAAAGCAGCATAAAACTGCACTCGGCATGCTGCACAATATCTGCCAAGGTGGTTCTAAACGGTTCCTAAATACCTCTGCGTGTCATTTGGAGACTTCTATGCTTCTTGTGCTTGGCCGTTAAGCTCGTAACGCGCTGACGGATTTCAGTCGCCTTACCACTTCAAATCACTTTTCTCAGCCCCGACGCTAAAAGAGTGCGGGAAATGCCTTCTTTTTAGCCAATAAAAATGTCCAAAAAATTTCAGTTCAAATTTGGAAAAAACGGATTGGGTAGTGTTTTGTTTTCAACAAAAATGTCCAAAAAAGTTCCGTTCAAATTTGGAAAAAACGGATTGGGTAGTGTTTTGTTTTCAACAAAAATGTCCCTCACTAGCTAGTGAGGGGCCTGTTAAAATATTGGTTTAAAATGTATTAAAGCTATTTGCACTCAGCGAGGGGCGCTTCAAATAAAATGTGTAGGCTTCTTAGTAAAATTTGATAAGCTGGAAAATGTACATGGTGAAAGTGATATTTGTTTTCCGTATACCATTTCTGATGGCCACGTTTCATATGTTTTTAATTTAAAACTCAAAAACGTATATAGCAAAATAAGAGAATAGCATAAAAAATTTCAAGTAGTGTATTAAGATGCGAAAATGAAATGTACGTTAAGAGGTAAGAGCTTACCTCAGTTAAACAGGAGTTGTACCTATATTGATTGATAGCACTTTTAAGAGCCATTTGTATAGTCTATACAGTACCGTGTCGCCGCAACTATAAAGTTTGGTACCTTGGACGATATGTACAGTGTTGGGAATAATTAGAGAGACATGGAGTAAAATTGGTATAAAATGCAGATTGTATCGGATTGCTCCCTTTCTTTTGTATGAAAATGAATTGCACCAAAGAAGAGTCACGTGTTGATATTTTACAATGTGATTGGCTGTCACGCCAGCATAATGCCTATAGAGCAATGTTATAAATGCGTTCATGGCTCCCAGGACATAAATGTCACACGATAAACGTAAAAAAAATCGAAATTGTAGCTCATGAGAGCTACTCCATGGTAGCCACTCCATGAGACAGGATTAAGTGTGTATGTTTCAGAAGTAACTATATGGAAACTTTGAAGTGGGTGCGTGAAACTAGTACTTTTAATAATAGAAGTGGTAGAGGTAGAAAGCCCAAACTCTTCAAAACTAATGTTAAGTCACTCAACTTGAGCTCAATTCAGTTGATATCTTATCAATGACCCATTGTGCAGTTTTCTGTTTAACAACAAACACACAATACATTCTAGCAAATTAAAGAAATATATAACAAGTACGGTGGAACAAAAACTTTGAATTATAATGATGAATGATTAAAGCATGCGTAATTATCATAGCGACAGTTTCGAATTTGAGATGATTCCTTTTTCTGTTATACTAGCTAGTTTTAAATATCACTGCTTATAATATGACGCCCCCTTTCTTTATAAGCACACAGAGGAAAAATCTTCCGTAATTATCATAGCGACAGTTTCGAATTTGAGATGATTCCTTTTTCTGTTATACTAGCTAGTTTTAAATATCACTGCTTATAATATGACGCCCCCTTTCTTTATAAGCACACAGAGGAAAAATCTTCCGCCGCCCCAAACTGTATTTATGGGCGTGGCATCATGATTACCGTGTTGGGATGCGGATCGTAAGGTCCTGTGCTCGAACTTTCGATAAGCCACTGAACACTTTCAGCACTTTCATTTATGGAAATGTTGTGAAAGTGAAAGTAAATCCACTATTCAGCTATTAATAGCCGCGTAGGCGGAGGGAACTGTTGACCGTCTCTGGTCAGCAGTTCAAAATTAGTGGTGGCTTGGCCGTTAAGCCCATACGTCGCATAATACGCCGTTCAGTTTGAACCATTACAGGTTTCGACTCTAACAGCGAGTATGGAATTCTAACTTCATTGTGCTGACAAATCATTACACATCCAATGTCATAAAGTTAGTTGTGGATTAGAAATCTGGCATCTAGAATACATCCATATATAGTTTAATCCTGAAGGAACGACAATCATTGTTCTTCCAAAGTCATAAAGTTAGTTGTGGATTAGAAATCTGGCATCTAGAATACATCCATATATAGTTTAATCCTGAAGTAACGTACAATCATTGTTCTTCCAAAGTCATAAAGTTAGTTGTGGATTAGAAATCTGGCATTTAGAATACATCCACACATAGTTTAATCCTGAAGTAACGTACAATCATTGTTCTTCCAAAGTCATTAAGTTAGTTGTAGATTAGATATCTGACATTTAGAAAACAAACAAACATAGTTTAATCCTGAATTGTTGTTTTTGATATATAGGCCTAAAAAGCAACGAAGTATCTGCAAAACATACAGTAAACCTTTTTTTTTTCTATTTCAAATTATTCAATTCTCTAAACAAAATAAGAAGTTGTATTAAATCATACAGTTTGTTTAACTGCAAAAACTTTTTCAAGATTTTATTTTTTTTAACTGCATTACTTAATACGCTTATAAGTTCTCTTTAATATCAAATCTAGCCCCCCAGTGGCACAGCGGTATGTCTGCGGACTTACAACGCTAGAAACCGGGTTTCGATACCGTGATGGGCAGAGCACAGATAGCCCTTGTGTAGCTTCGTGCATAATTAAAACAAATATCAAGTCTAAGCTTAGTCAAGCTTGGCGGCGGATCTGTGTTTGTAATCAAAAGGTTGTAGATTAGAAGCTTGCTCGTGCCTAGTCCGTTGTGTCTTTGAACGCCATATTTTCTGTGTTCTACCCAATTGTAAGTTGGGCATGAGCTAATAGTTTGGGTTAGCTTTCGTTAGACTGGCCTCCTGACCGAGAAGAACGTGTCACCATTCTATTTCGCTAATGCCTCTGGAACCAGAATTAAGCTCCTGCCCTCTGTTTGTTTGTTTTAGCACAAGACCACACCTTGGGCTATCTGTCTACTGCGGGAAATCGAACTCCAGGTTGTAGCGTTGATTTATACCGGGAGACATGGCTCTTTGTACCTTTAAGTCAAGGACGGACTAACATTTTTTTAAAAGTTAAGTTTGTCATGAATGTTTTTTTTTTCAACACAATACTTTTAACTCATCTTGGGAAGTTCAAGAATCGCAGTAAAGAGGAATAAAGCTAAACAAATGTAACTTTATTTGAAGAATGGTTTTATTTTTGTATAACCTACAATGCTAGTTGTTTAACTATTGTTAAAGTTTTGTGGAAACTAACATACGTAAAGCCTGAGCTGCAAAACTTACGGATCGAAATTTAGCTATCTTCTTTAGAGGAATTAATTTCTTCGTCAAACAGTTTGAAACTGGAAGAGAGTATATTATTATCGACAGTTCATAATAAAAAATATATGTAACTTGTGTGTAAACATACAAGTTAATCCGTATAAGTATTTGGATGTGCAACAAGAAAGTACAAACATTTGGATGAACAACAAGAAAGTTGGGCTGGCTTTATGTTATATGATTTTGAGATCTGATGTTAGCTCTAGATTAGTTAAATCTATTTACTTGTAATTATAACTTTTTCAATTCGTAGCGTGTGTCACATTGTTTCGTTGTTTATTACTTTCTCAGGTTTGTTTCTAAGTGACTACTTCCCGCTGAGCCACCGGGGTTGTGCTTATGAAGGCTGACCCAACTTACTCACTTATAAACAAACCTGAGAAAGTAATAAACAACGAAACAATGTTGGGTTAGCCTTCATAAGCACAACCCCGGTGGCTCAGCGGGAAGTAGTCA
>NW_013671373.1:36902-38639 GCF_000517525.1 Limulus polyphemus | reverse complement strand
AGGTGTGAACATCTTAGCCTGCTCTTCACTGCAGCAGCCAGTATCTTAATATCAGAGTATGATTTAGATCTGTCGTCAGGTGTGAACATCTTAGCCTGCTCTTCACTGCAGCAGTCAGTATCTTAATATCAGAGTATGATTTAGATCTGTCGTCTGGTGTAAACGTCTTAGCCTTCTCTTCACTGCAGCAGTCAGTATCTTAATATCAGAGTATGATTTAGATCTGTCGTCTGGTGTGAACATCTTATCCTGCTCTTCACTGCAGCAGCCAGTATCTTAATATCAGAGTATGATTTAGATCTGTCGTCTGGTGTGAACATCTTAGCCTGCTCTTCACTGCAGCAGCCAGTATCTTAATATCCGAGTATGATTTAAATCTGTCGGCTGGTGTAAAGACTGTTTTGTTTGTACATTTGTGGTTACGTGTATTTCCCTTGCTGTTTGTGTATGGAATTCTTCATAACATACTTCTAGAACCGTGGGACATTAGTATGCCTGATTACTGTAGGACACTTTCATCAAATTATACCTTGAAGGAAGATTGAATACGTAAAACCCACCCTTGTGGCTTGTTAGCCCAGACCCTACACAGTTTCAGACTTTTCCAATTCTGACGTCACTAGTGCCTGTTTACGTACCGTTTCTATTCCATGTAAGCTGGAAGTAAACAACACTTATTCCGACTGACTTTCACCACCAGGGCTTCAGAGTAGAAGCGTTTTCGTGAACAAACAGTTTTACAGGTTTATTAATGCCATGCGATGTTAGTAACCAAATGCAGAATTAATGATAAACACGTTTGTAGTTTTCATGAAATCCACTTTAAACAACTGAGCCTTTTTTCGTAAAGTTTCAACTCAGAAACATTAATTTAAAAAGAGTATTTTAGGAATTTAGGGGAGTGGTAAAAGTGTTTATGCAGATATATATGTGTGTGTGTGTGTGTGTGTTTTATCTATATATGTATGTGTAAACATTAAACCCAAATCTTTCATTATACTACCTTCAGCTGAAGATTAAGCCGTATAATAGATCATGAGTATGCATAATGAAAATGAAATCGTTAAATAAACCCATCTTCTCGAAAGAAAAACCTTGGATCGCTCTTTCTGACAAGATTATTTTGATCTCCGGTTGATAAAATCTATAAAAGCTTGGAGTTATTATAGTTTCGCTTTGTGGAATCATATGGATTAGTTTAAATACATAGCTCGCTAAATTGTAATTACCTATTGTTGTGTATGTATGTTAGGGTTTGACAAATATTGCTTTGAACTGCCCCAAGTGGCTCAGCGGTAAGTATAAAGATTTACGACGCTAAACATCGGGTTTCAATACTCGTAGTAGGCAGAGCACAGATAACTCATCATGTAGCTTTGCGCCTAACAACAACCAAGCCAAACTTGCTCTGAACATTAGAAAAACAATATAACATAGAACGTCAATCTACTTAAAATTGGAAATTTCTCAGAGGTTAACTCACGGAGATTAAAAATTATTTGTATATTGTATTCATGCCAATACTGCTGAGACTAGCAATTATTCAGCAGCACCATTCCACCGACAATCCATGCTAAGGGACTGACTATCACTCTTAAACGCTGAAATGATTAGAAATGGCATAATGATTTCAAAAATAGGAAAAGGCAGTGTTTTGTAGTGGTTAATAATAAATTTGGTATTATATATTTATTTTAATATCAACGTTTGTTTAGATTAAATTTATATTTAGAAACA
>NW_013671373.1:34192-36124 GCF_000517525.1 Limulus polyphemus | reverse complement strand
TCCAAAGTTGTAGAAGATTCTCGAGACTAAGAATCAACACTATATGTGTGTATGTAAACACTTAAATTTATATTGTAACGTAATCTAAATTTTCTAGAAGGCCTCCACACACCTATAAATATAACCAATGCAACGCGCCAAAAGAGAGTATCTATTATTAGTTTGCTATAGTCAGTATGCTACAAACTTCGCAAGCTATAACTGTGATTGCTATAACGATAGCAATCGGAAAACTTCAGATATTTGACCAGGAGCATTTACAAAGTTCGAACATTACAACTCATTTAACTTCAGTGGATTCTCTTCGGACATTAGTATTTTTACGAAAACATTACATAACGTCACGGTGAAAAACCCGGTGTGTGTGGCTGATAAATAACGAAGGATAAAGCTAGCTAGCTTCCCGTTAAGTGAATTATACCTTCGTCAACTGGTAATCAACTCTCTCATCATGAACCCTCAGTAAGATATGGAAGAAGTTCCAAACTAAAAGGAAGACTTTATATTGCTTGTGGTTGAGTGGTAAGTGTGAGGATTTATAACACTAAAGTTCGAAGTTTGATTACTGTGGTGTGCAAAGCACAATAGTCTATTGTGGAGCATTGTGTTTTACAATAAACAAACAATAGGATGTTTAAAAAATTCCCCTTTTATTGAAATAAATATGAAATTTTGCTTTATTATTTACACGCAAAGAAACTAGTTTTATTTTGAATACTGTTTATGCCTGACTCCTAAAGGTCTGTGACCTGTTTATTTAGCTTACATGCGCATATTTTTACTGTAACACCATGGTTCAGACTGAAAATATTAATTCTTTTTCTAATGCAGTAATGAATAACCATTAGGATAGCTCGGACCATGTTTTATTCCTTTATTTTACAGAGTTTAAACATTTTATTTTATTTAAGTAATGTTTTTCCTGTATTTTTAAATATCGTTATTTTTCTTACCCCAAAATACCTAAGGAAGATCCTGGTATGATGATTTTGTAATTTGATTTAGATCTGTATATAGTCATTTCTTCAGTTATGGTTTGACCCTGTGATAGAGCTCTGGGTTTCGGAGCTAGCAAGCTGCGTTTCAATCCGTGCGACATTACAAACATTACCCACATTTTAAGCTGTGAATGGGTTATAAGAGTGACAGTTTATCCTTTAGCGTGGATGGCGGGTTTTAGAGTGCTGCTGATTGGCTGCCTTCCCTTTGACCAGTAGTTCAAAATTAGGAACGGCGGCAGTAGCCTCAGTAGCTTTGCCATAAATACAAAATACAATACAATACAGGAAATATCTTCCATCTGGTTTTAATGAAGTTACATCAAGATAAAATTAACTTTTTTAATTTAATGTCAAATCTTACCCATGAGTAAAGTTAATGTATTTTATAAACCTACTTATTTCTACAGAAATGTTTTAACATTAATACAAAGTGAACTAAATATTTTAGTTTTGCCTGCTTGAAAAACACTGATATATGAACACACAAGTTGCAGGATTTAAATCAACTTTATTTGCTGATCTCACATAAAAATAGTTGAAGAAACATTTTTAGACAACAAAGGTGACCCTCCTCTTCTGTATGATGATGTTTTCTTTCAGTTGTAGTATCCACTTCTCTTGCCAATGTTGTTCAAACTGAGTTCCAGTATCCACTTCACTTGCCAGTGTTGTTCAAACTGAGTTCCAGTATCCATTTCTCTTGCCAGTGTTGTTCAAACTGAGTTCCAGTATCCATTTCTCTTGCCAGTATTGTTCAATCAGTTCCAGTATCCATTTCTTCTGCCATTGTTCTTCAAACTGAGTTTCAGTATCCACTTCTCTTGCCATTGTTGTTCAAACTGAGTTCCAGTATCCACTTCTCTTGCCAGTGTTGTTCAAACTGTAGTTCCAGTATCCTATTTCTTTGCCATGTTGTTCAAACTGAGTTCCA
>NW_013671373.1:28815-34171 GCF_000517525.1 Limulus polyphemus | reverse complement strand
TATCCACTTCTCTTGCCAGTGTTGTTCAAACTGAGTTCCAGTATCCATTTCTTTTGCCATTGTTGTTCAAACTGAGTTCCAGTATCTATTTCTCTTGCCATTGTTGTTCAAACTGAGTTTCAGTATACACTTCTCTAGGCAGTGTTGTTCAAACTGAGTTCCAGTATCTATTTCTCTTGCCATTGTTGTTCAAACTGAGTTTCAGTATACACTTCTCTAGGCAGTGTTGTTCAAACTGAGTTCCAGTATCCATTTCTCTTGCCAGTATTGTTCAATCTGAGTTCCAGTATCCATTTCTCCTGCCATTGTTCTTCAAACTGAGTTTCAGTATACACTTCTCTAGACAGTGTTGTTCAAACTGAGTTTCAGTATCCACTTCTCTTGCCATTGTTGTTCAAACTGAGTTCCAGTATCCATTTCTCTTACCATTGTTGTTCAAACTGAGTTTCAGTATCCACTTCTCTTGCCATTGTTGTTCAAACTGAGTTTCAGTATCCATTTCTCTTGCCAGTATTGTTCAATCTGAGTTCCAGTATCCACTTTTCTTGCCATTGTTGTTCAAACTGAGTTCCAGTATCCACTTCTCTTGCCAGTGTTGTTCAAACTGAGTTCCAGTATCCATTTCTTTGCCATTGTTGTTCAAACTGAGTTCCAGTATCCATTTCTCTTGCCATTGTTGTTCAAACTGAGTTTCAGTATACACTTCTCTTGCCAGTATTGTTCAAACTGAGTTCCAGTATCCATTTCTCTTGCCATTGTTGTTCAAACTGAGTTTCAGTATACACTTCTCTTGCCAGTCTTGTTCAAACTGTGATTCTAGTAGATTCTCAATAACGTAAAGAAATTATATTTAGATTTAGCTTATGGAGATATATAAATATGTCTGCTAATGTTAGACTCATTAGCAGTGAGAATCCTTTACGGTTTATTACTACTCATCCCTCCGGGGGTTAAGAATCCCTCAGGATTAATCTTCTGCACATGACCCATATAACTTTTCAATATATTTTATTTCCTTACATCGTAACTTCCATAACACTAAGCTTGTAGATTCTCTTACGGAGGAGCCTCTCCTCCAGACCAGATGGCAGAAAAGTCGTAAACAAAGTAATAAAGTTTAGGTATAGATGGATATATTTTAATTTCTGGTGCTCAACTTGCTTCGAAAGAACATTCAAAACGTATACTTCTTTATTAGGTAAATCATCGTATATCAAATTCGATATAATTTAAACAAATGAAGCCACGCTAGTCATAAATGCGTGATTATATTTATGTTTTCATTGTTAATAATTCCATATCCCTGGCCCGGCATGGCCAGGTGGTTAGGGCGCTCGACTCGCATTCTGAGGGTCGCGGGTTCGAATCCCCGTCACACCAAACATGCTCGCTCTTTCAGACGTGGGGGCGTTATTATGTGACGGTCAATCCCACTATTCGTTGGTGAAAGAGTAGCCCAAAAGTTGGCGGTGGGTGGTGATGACTAGCTGCCTTCCCTCTAGTCTTACACTGCTAAATTAGGTTCGGCTAGCGCAGATATCCCTCGTGTAGCTTTAAAAAAAAAACATATCCCTAATGCCGAGAAACAGGTGATTTTCTTAATCACGATAAAAACTCCAGAACTTCATCTTACTTATTTATTATAGATATTCTTACCTTCCACAGAAACCCGTTGTCAAGAAAGGCAGCTTTTTTGTTTACACCACTCAAGATTATTTAAACTCGAGGTGTTTTGGATACACAAATCCATGGTACACATGTGCGCGTAAGGTCTCATACTGATACGGCCAAGGTTACTATTACTAAGGTGTTATGATCCTTGCAATGTACGTATACATTTATGGAACGTAACTGAATTATATTTTTCATTAAGAGCGTCCACTTGCAGAGATATACATTTCGTGATTTAGCGTTTATATGATCATGACAGAAATTAAAACACCTTTAATGTTGTCTTGGCTACTAAATACTACTAGACAAGAAAACTGCACAATACATTACGATAAAAAAATAGTTGGTGGACAAAAATAAGAATATTTACTTGGATTTGGAAACAGTTGCTACAACAACTTAATAATATGTAGATGTCCAAAATAGAGATGAAGCAACCTTGAGGCTTATAGCGGCACACAACAGTATTGTTGAAATGTAGAGATGAAGCAACCTTGAAGCTTATAGCGGCACACAACAGTATTGTTGAAATGTAGAGATGAAGCAACCTTGAGGCTTATAGCGGCACACAACAGTATTGTTGAAATGAAAACAAAATATATCTCTGAAATGAAAGTAGGTTTTATTAGTATTTTAAATCTCATACAACATAGGTCAACATGTAATTTAATGTTCGCTACTTTATAAAGCGTGGTAACGAATAATGTCACTTTATAATCAAAACAAATAGGATCATAAGCTATAATAAGCCAGCCCTATCGTTGGTGAAATGTTTGGTCTAGTTATGATGGACGTTGAACATAATGGTTAATAAAACGATGATTGCAATTTCTGATCCATTTTATCAAAATGAATATTTTTTTTATTCTTCATGTGATTAGTGTTTTCTGTGATTTGGGTAAGAATTAACTACATGTGAGTAAATTTTGGAGATTGTTGGGTAAACAGATTTTCCTTCCTTATCATTACTAGTCATTTTAAAAACTATAATTTTCAAAAAAGCGAGCCTCTAAAACCTATGTAGACGTAAGTAGACGGCAAAAATAAATAAAACTAAACTAAAAAAATGTTTAAAACTAACTAAGAGGAAAACAGAAGTATGAACAAAATTCGAAACTTGAAATAAAGAAGAATAAACATTGCAATGAACGCAACAAAAACATTTCAACTTCATTTTTATAAAATTTAGCAACAGTGTTTTAAAAGCTTCAAAGGTTAAAATGTGTATCAAATGTATTAATGTTAGTTTGTATACCCTCGAGCATTTTACTTTCTACATTAGATAAGAGATTACAGGACCTACCACCAGTCTAGTTACCCAAAAAAAATAAGATCAAACAAAACTAGATGTCGTAATTCTAGAATGATGACGTATATACTCGGATGAATATCGCACTCTTCTTGTCTAGAACCATCCACTGTCGCCGAATTAGCAAAACTTCTGATCTCTTATGTAACAGTTTATACTATCAACATTGATTTTAAGATATCATATTTTTGTCTGTTAACATTCTACTACACTGTTTGCATGTTCTACTATGTAGGGATGATGCAAGTGCCATCCCTGATAGCTTGTTTTCGAAAGCCCGGCAAAGCCAGGTGGTTAGGGCGCTCGACTCACAATCTGAGGGTCGCGGGTTCGAATCCCCCTCCCACCAAACGTGCTCGTCCTTTCAGCCGTGGGGGCATAATAACGTGACTGATAAAAGAGTAGCCCAATAATTGGCGGTTTGTGGTGATAACTAGCTGCCTTCCCTCTCATATTTCACTGCTAAATTAGGGACGGCTAGCGCAGATAGCCCTCGTGTAGCCTTGCGCGAAATTCAAAACAAACAAACCAAACATCAATCCAATTAGAAGTTCTCCTGACATTAAATTGATATTAATATACACATAAAAGTTAAGCAACACATTAATCCCTACAGGGAGTTTTCCGAAAACATAAACAATATCGCAGGTCTGTACTTACATACAGGATGTATTTCAGTATTTACAATATATCGATATTTACAGAGAGTTTTAATTGATGGAGAGGTTTTGTCACTTCTGTTTTTATTCTCTATTATATTCAACTTGGCACTGTCTACCGAACACGGGTAACGTTACGTTTAATATACTGTGCTGTATTTTAAAGGAATCAAGTTTATGATGTCTGGGTTGCCCTTTCTATGTGTGTTAATCGTACTGCTTGGGGGATCACATTATAAATCAAGTTGGTGATAATTAATGCACTGAGCCTAAAGTTAGTGGTAATTATTAGACGAAAGATCAATCATCATACACGTTACTCTGACTAATATTACTAAAAAAGTTCACTTTTTCTTTGATGTACTTAAAGTGTTACATACATCACATACACGTGAAAAACGTGCACGAATAGGGTGTGGTAAGATAACCATAGTGATAACATACACAAATACTTCTCAATAAAACATATCTGTCATAAATGAGGCTTAAGGAAGAGTATGCAAAGTCATAAAACAAAAACTTATAATAATTAGAATTCCTTTATTCATCAGTTCGGTGCCCTTGCTGTTGACGATATTTTCGGTCGTAATCCTAAGAGCATCTTCGTAAGTCTTATAATCTTGAAGATGCGTAAATTACAGAGTTTCAATACAGCAGGAAATTACTTAGTACTACGAGTGTATAATAGGTATTTTAAGACGTGTTTTCTTTCTGCAGTAATGTATGTACCATTATCGCTGCTTACATTTATATCTCCAACCGTTAAGTGAAACCACATATTGAAAATAACACACACACATATATATATATATTTGTGTGTTAACTTGTTATTTATTCCACAAGCTATCTGGATAAACTTATGCGGAGGCGTGCACCAGCCTGGGCGTTTTGAACCTGGGCCTTGGAGTCAAACCAGTTTCTTGACTTTTTACTTGTTCACTGTTACACAGTTGTCACGAGTATTTGATAACAGCTAATTACACGCTGTTCAATAACCTTCTTTTGATTAGGCAGCAGGTCAATGGTACTCTTAGAGGCCCATAACTTATATTTATTACCCAAACAGGTGAACTTCTCCTAACCTTGGCGATACCTCGTGTTTCTAGAGCAAATATACAATTTACATGTTTTTATTTGCCTTTCTTAAATAATTCGATAAGGTGCTTTATATGTTTATTAAAAGTTTAACTGATTAAATTATTACTTCCTATGGAAGTTACTATAGAAATAACGGTGCATTTCCAATATTTGGCTAGTTATCATCATATTTATAGGCTTTATATACTGTTTTCTGTTTGGCTTTTCTTTAACAACAAAATTATTTTAGGATAAATATTTCTTCATATCTAATAAAGCCGGGTAAATCCTTAAGATTAACTTGCTAAACTACGGATTAGAAGGTTCAAAGTTTGTGCTGCGATGACTCCGAACCCTCTCCGCACTTTCAACTATCAATGCATTATAAAAGAGGCAGTCAGTTCCATCAGTCGATCCCAAGCCTTGTGGCACTGGGTGTTGCTAATTATCTACTGATCATCCGGTAACCCTGGAGATCCCGATCTGACCTGGCCGTTTAGCCCGTGTGCACATACGGTGTCATTCAGGTTGAATATACAAAATATACTTGAATAAAAATTATATTTACCAACTTAATCCAATTCTCACCCTAACACCTGTTGTCAAGCAGTTTGCTCATATAAATAGTGTATCAATCACA
>NW_013671373.1:26397-27934 GCF_000517525.1 Limulus polyphemus | reverse complement strand
AAACGTGTCTGTCGTTTCACAGCCGTCCTGAAGAGCCTTGGTATTGGGTGGAAGGTCTCGTCGACACTGGATATAGTAGATATAGTGTGGTTGATATTATTAAATAGTGTCTCAATCACAAACGTGTCTGTCGTTTCACAGCCGTCCTGAAGAGCCTTGGTATTGGGTGGAAGGTCTCGTCGACACTGGATATAGTAGATATAGTGTGGTTGAACTCTACTTTCACTCAGACGTTCTTATTAGTAATTACTAATGTAGCCTACTCCCATTGACGATGTGATCCCTTGACCCACTCCGGGATCAAGAACACTAGCATGTTGTTTCGCCAATCATTTTCAGTAATGATCAGGTTAATCAGAAACACTAATTAATAATATATAGTGTTGAAAAAAATATATAGTGTTAAATAATCCTTACCCTAATTTTGGAGTGTTGTGACAAATAAATTTGACGCAAAATTACATTTCATCAATTTAATACAGTTCACCTGTAATATTTATTGTTATAAACAGTATTAGCCATTACTGTGTCAGTCTTGTTCCAGAGTTATAGTATTTGACGAAATACTTCGTTGGTTATAGTAAATATAGTGTGGTTCATATTATGTTGGCACTGGTTATAGTAGATATAGTGTGGTTGATATTATTAAATATTCTTCTTTACTTGCATTACCATATTTATCTTAAATCTTTTTTAGCTTTTAATAAACGACTTCACCAAGGGCTTGGAAATAGTTTGTCATTTTGATTAAAACTCTTTCTCACACACACATCCAATAAAACAATAATTTAACAACACTGTCAGGGTTTTAAATATGAGTGCTGGGATTATTTTACAGTAAGTGCCTGTAACTTGTTGGCAATGAATTCGAACACTAAACGGACAGCACACACTCCACTTGTTTTAAAATAGTATATTCAAAACAAGTCAAACATATGAACAAAAGTTCTTTACACTATTGAAAATCACAGTTTTATCTAAAATTCTAAATAATTCTCTTTTCTTGTCAAACGTCCACGAAGGCTGATCCAAATATTTTAGAATCCAGTTTACAAGACGAACTATTTTTCTCTACTTTGTTTCTTACTGGACGGGTTCGATTACTTTAGAACGCCCTTTGACGAGAAAAACTATTCTTATTATCTCTATTTTACTGTGAAACTCACTTTAAAATATCGTCCACTATTGTTAATCTCTAACACGCTGGCTAACTTCACGTTTACTAACTTTTATTTTGTCTGTCTGAACTTCACTTTCTCTTTGATTGACTTGTGCTCTCTTGGTCACTTATATTTATATATTGTTCACTAAGGCCTCGAGCTTTCTATAGACTACGCGACGCTATAATGGAACAATACTAATTTAAGGTAACGAGAAAAATACCGAAGATTCGAGTAACGTGGCGTCAACAATACTACAACAATTGATTGTTTGTTTGTTTTGGAATTTCGCGCAAAGCTACACGAGGGCTATCTGCGCTAGCCGTCCCTAATTTAGCAGTGTAAGACTAGAGGGAAGGCAGCTAGTCATCACCACC
>NW_013671373.1:20052-25608 GCF_000517525.1 Limulus polyphemus | reverse complement strand
GGCCGGCACTTTTTAACGCCCCCACGACTGAAAGGGCGAGCATGTTTGGTGGAATGCGGATTCGATCCCGCGACCCTCAGATTGTGAGTCGAGCGCCTTATCCACCTGGCCATGCCGGGCACACCAATTGAACCACACACACACAACGTATGACTCTTATCGAGTTACTCAACCAACTTGTCATAACTATCGCCTTTAAAATAATTACTTTTAACTCTCTTGTTATGAAAAGTGAATAATCATTAAATATTAAGTCACAAAATAAACTCAATAATAAAACTTACACTAAACTATCTTGTATATCCAACAAACATTGTGAAGGCTTAGCTCAAAGTTCAAAGCTGAATCATTTATATTATTATTTGTGCGTATGGAGTTAATTTATACATTGTCTGAGGATTATACATAGATTAAATATCTTATCATTTTCAATCATACCTGTAGTCTTAGTTACTGAACCCTAGCTGGTCGGCAACATTTTTAGTTATTTCAACTATAAAACTTTGCATTTCCGTCTTAGTTATTCTTGTTGTTCGTCACAACTTCCTGTCAAAGTCTTATGAAAGATGTGAAAAGTCAGGAAAGTATCCAGCTATACGAAAAGAAAGTTAATTATACAAAGTAAGAAAACCTTTGGTTTAGACACTTGTTGTGTAAGGTGCAGAGTATGCGGTAAGGATGCCTTGCTGGGACTGACGCTACCCCAAAATGTGCCTTAGCCTACCCTGTAGCCCCAAGAAAAGTGCTTAGTGTTAAAGTTATTGCACTTCCTACTACAGTATGTATAGTACAACCCCCTCAACTTTTTGTCTAGCCAACCTAACAAGGAAGAGGCTGGCGTCGCCATGGGTAAGATGGGATCATGTAATATTAAAAAACCTGTAAGTCGATATAGGTTTTATTCATACTCAAACCTACATGAGACGTTCACAGCGAAAGTGTGTACGAGGTTCTCTACATCCAGGTTTGTTCAACACTGGCTGCTGTGTACACCACCATGTAATAAGTGCTAAATGTAGCTGGATAATTAAATGATCTGAAACGGGCTTTTCCCGTGGAAGCTATACATATAATAATACCTACATCACACTGTTTTCCATACGTAAATAATATCTACATCTCACTGTTTTCCATACGTAAATAATACCTACATCACACTGTTTTCCATACGTAAATAATACCTACACCTCACTGTTTTCCACACCTAAATAATACCTACATCTCACTGTTTTCCACACGTAAATAATACCTACATCTCACTGTTTTCCACCCGTAAATAATACCTACACCTCACTGTTTTCCACACCTAAATAATACCTACATCTCACTGTTTTCCACACGTAAATAATACCTACATCTCACTGTTTTCCACACGTAAATAATACCTATATCACACTGTTTTCCACACGTAAATAATACCTACATCACACTGTTTTCCACACGTAAATAATACCCACATCTCACTGTTTACCTCGAGTAATATTACCTTATATATATATTGTATATAAAAGTTGTTTTATACAATTTAAAAAAACTATTTATTTACAATAAAACAAATAGAACAACGAGTGTCTCATTTGACATCAAATTACGTCTCCTGAAGGCATCATGAATTGGAGATAGAGTAAAAATTTCTGAAAATTTGAATTTTCTCGAAAAAAACCTTTTTATTTTAAATTGTATGAGTTTTTATTGTTGGGTACTGCAATTACCATGATGTTTGTATTCACGTTTCGTCTAAGTTGTGCGGATCTAATGAACAAAAATTAGTTTTTTATTGTTTTATAAGTAATGGTTATTGTTGTTCTTGTGGTTTTAGTGCAAAATTACACAATGGGCTATGTGCGCTCTGTCCATCGCGGGATGGAATCCCGGATTTTAGTGCTGTAAACCGTAAACTTACCGCTGACCCACCTGAGGATTTATAAGTAATAAATTACACCATTTATTTTTAGTTTTATTATTATTATTGCTGGTTGTAATATTTACAATATTTTTGAAATTTCTTTTTACATTTGGGAATTGTATTTTGTAGTGTTAATTTAGTACAGGGGTTGAGTATGCTATATTTAAAACGATTTCATATATGCAAATCAGTAAGTCACGTGACAATCACAGCCTATATAAAGTCGCGGTTAAACGGAAGGTATCGATCTAATCAGTAAGTCACGTGACAATCACAGCCTATATAAAGTCGCGGTTAAACGGAAGGTATCGATCTAATCAGTAAGTCACGTGACAATCACAGCCTATATAAAGTCGCGGTTGAACGGATTGTATCGATCTACATTTTCATATTTTCGTAAGTAGTGTGATTGCAACAAAAAATTATCACTTTGGGAAAGAGTATGTAACAGAGGAAATGACTTGTATCTAATGGCATTGGAAAATATAGGAAAACGCACCATCCAGAAAGAGGCCTGTAACACGTTGTAACCAGTGGCGGATCCAGGATTTTGAAAACGGGGAGGAGCGATGATTCTGAATGTAAACGACGAATTTTCGGAACTTCCCTGTTAGGGGTTAAATGGGATATTTAGGTTTGTTATAATGTTTGCTAGATGTTGTTGTTATTACTTTTCTATTTATTGAATGTAATATGAAAATTGACTGCATTCTTCCCTCCTCAAAAATCCAATTTTTGTAATTATTTTGATTTTATTTTCAAAACGGGGGGGGGGCCTGTATCCGCCCTTGGTAACCTTGGTAAAGTACAACATCTTGTAACAGGTGAAAATCCATGAACACAAGGGTCAGTAGCAAAAACCATCCATGAGACCCAGACAACAATATGCAATATAATAATTCAAACCTTTGTCTGGAAAAGTGACACAAGTTGCTTCTACGACATATAAGTTCAACCAACGCATACCTCAGGCACCTGGACAATGAAGCTGGTATTCTTATTATTCCATAAGAAGACATATCGATCAAGTCATCGACGCATTCACCTATGGAGTTCTGTGTGAATGAACTGCTGAAATGGGCATTGGGAAACCGTCTTTTCATACATTAGACGGCTTATAGAAAGCATTCAGAGAGGAGGTGTGTACTTTGGTCATCAAAGCCTTACGATGTAGCCTTTTGGAATGAAAATTACGTAGCAGGATTGTATTCTAAAATACATGGTCATCAGATAGAACATGTCCGTACGTGGCGACATGGATTGTAACGACGTGTTGAAGCTCCAAAATCATTTTAATAAAAAGTAGTTAACTTTTGTATATGGGTTTCTGACAAACCTAAACCTCCTAAGCTGGTTGAATCTCGTGCGATATTACTGGGATTACGTGAGAAAACATCAATGATAGTGAGGGTACCCAAATGATTATTCAATGCTTTCTAATCGCTAAGTAGTTTAGTTTTATTATGACATTATATACGTCTACTCAAATTATATATAAAATTTTCTTAATTAATTTATAAAGTGCATGTTAGTTCTCACATATATAGTTAGATTCATTTTAACCATAATTAACTTATTAATTGATGAGATAAAATTGTTGTATTTATAGTATCGTAACGTTCAAGAACTCAACTAGTTACAAACAAATCTGTGCTTCACAGTATACACTTCATAAATATATCCTCACGTTTTCACTAACAAAAATCCCACTAATCAAAGTGCAAACCTATAATGACAGAATAATTAATCCTGGTACCCCCCAGTGACACAGCGGTATGTCTGCAGACTTACAACGCTAGAAACTGGGTTTCGATACCCGTGGTGGGCCGAGCATAGATAGTCCATTGTGTAGCTTTGTGCTTAACTTTAAAAACAAACAAACATATAATATGTATATTAACTTTTTACGTGGTTATTTAGCACATCAAGTCTGCAATACCTTGACTAAATAGCCTTAAAATATCCACTAATATCACATTATTTATAGGTGATGCAGTGAGTGTTCCTAGTTCCTTTGTTAAAGTATATACACTCACTTAAGTCGGGTATTTTTCTTTTCTCTCTTCTTAGAGCATTAATTGGCTTAAAAATCACGCAGTGGTTAAATCAGCAACACTATTACCACTTGTGATTTTTTCGTATAACTTAAAAACGTGAAGCCCACTATTTCTATAAAGTATACAAAACTTATTATCAGTAGAGCGTTTACATAAACGTTTGTAATAAAATATAACTAATTGTTATTCACGTAAGATTTTTTTTAGACGATAACTTATGTGGAATTTCTTGCAAAGCTATTTGAGGCTACATGCGCTAGCTGTCCTTAATTTTGAATGATAAACTAGAGGGAAGACAGCTAATAAACGTCATCACCGCCATCTCATGGGCTACTCTAATCAAATAGTTGTATTTGATCATCATTCTTCGAACACACACAGCCCCAAAGTGCAGAGCGCAATTTCATTTTTCAACTGTAATGGGGCGCGAACCTCGGCCCCTTTGTCATGTATTGTTGAATAGAAAAATATGAGAGGGAGAGAGAGCTTATCAGAGAATAAGAATCGGTCAAGATGTGAGCAATAATTTTTTCCATCTAAAAGTATTACATGCTCTTCCATATAAATCCCCTGAAAAAATAACATTATCGCATATTTTTCTCTAAACGTTTTGCAACTTATCATGATGTTTAGACCACGTGGATGAGGAACCTCTGTACGAATGTCCCATTATTCATTTACTGTCAGTAACATTACATTATATAATTATGACTTTCTTTGCTCATAACTAGTCAGAAAGTATTTGTATTGCCTTTCCTTCACGCTTGTTCGTGCACATCTATAAACTGGTGATTCTATATAAACCGATTAGGTTTCTTTTATTTGTGACTATGAGCTAATAGCTGCAGGTGAGAAGTGAGACAGTTAAACCTGACATTAACTTTTGAAGAAAGGTGTAATAGATTTCACCTCATAGTCGTATAGACAACTGTATATCCTCTTCATGCATGGTTGAATAAAATATCTTAACGATACTAGTTGATTACTGCCATGCATGGTTGAATAAAATATCTTAACGATACTAGTTGATTACTGCCATGCATGGTTGAATAAAATATCTTAACGATACTAGTTGATTACTGCCATGCATGGTTGAATAAAATATCTTAACGATACTAGTTGATTACTGTCACTAGCAGTACTTTAAAAAATCTAACGTCATATGGCACCGCTATACAAGAAAAGTATGAAATTCTTATTTTGATTCCTGGTCCGGCAAATGATCAATCACTATTGTAATCTTCAAAATCTGTGGATAATTTTTTTTTTATAATTATGCAAATACATTTTACGTAATCATTCATTTAAAACATCTTCGCTGTTCTCCAAAATAACTAATCAGTATCTACCTCTTACATTATTGAGTGTTTCTCTAACACTTTCTACGGAAGAAATGCACGTTTTTAACTTCCGTCCTGGTCCACTCCTCTGGGTTAGACTGGTTTTTGGAATACCACCCTTCTTTCATAACTTAGGCTAGGCAGAGATAGAAGATCAAACCTTTCTTTTAGCACGATTTAGGGTGTGCTACAATGCAATATATGTATACGTATGTGTGTATATATATATATATATATATATATATATATGTGT
>NW_013671373.1:14498-19457 GCF_000517525.1 Limulus polyphemus | reverse complement strand
TATATATATATATATATATATATATATATATATGTGTGTGATTAAAATTATAGATTCACTACAAATTTTGACGCGAGGAGGCGTCCGTGACCTCAAAGTTGGAGGAAGTGTGTTGGGTGGGGTTTAGAAGATACCCTTTAATTAACAGTGTACAATATTAAAGGCGTGGGAAAGTCGAATATATAGAAGAGGCAAGAAGAAAGTTACACCTGTTGATCTACCATTGACACATTTTGGGTTAAATATGTTTCTAGATTAATCAATATATGTCTCATTTTCGAAAGTTCATATGACTTTTAAAGGGACTGGACTATTATAGTGTAGTGTAGGTATCTAACTTATTAACGACTATGTATCTGTGAACAAGAACTTTTGCTATCAATGAAAAATGTATTTATTCACTCTTGCTGAGATAATATCGTTCCAGTAGTGTGATCCATTTATTTAGCACTACGTTAATTTGTTTTTTAATTTGCTATAATGTGATAAAAACATGTTAATGTTACTGTAAACCCACCAACATTATGAGAAAGATTAATATGTAGCGTGTGCTATAACGATTCACAAAAAAGCCTATCGTTATAAGCTGTATTTTAATATTGAAATTTAGATGCTAGCTAGAGGGAGCCGCCCCCCCCCCCCCCAGTGGCACAGTGGTATGTCTGCGAAGTTACAACCCGTGGTGGGCAGAGCACAGATAGCCCATCGTATAGCTTTGTACTTAATTACAAACAAACAAAAGCTAGAGGGAGCTTTAAGTTAAGATCAAGCAAGTTCTAGAATATATGGGGATATTAGTGATCGAGAGACTTTGCGAAGTGTCAAGAAACTAGACTGCAGATATAAATATGAGTGGACAGTTAGTTCAGGAGTGGTGAATAGTGAAAGAGTAGTGAATCAGTGGGTTTAGTTAAGTGACGTATTTGGATCAATGCTAGTGATCTCGTATATCAGGTTTTCAATCGATTAGCCGTGGAATTGTACAAGTAACTTTATTTTTACGTTAGTCCAGTACCGTTAGCGAGGTATTTCCGTTTAAATGTCATAGGCCTATAAGTTATAACAAGTATATAAACCTGTAGGAACGTTTATGAAGAAATAAACTTTGTTAGCGTTTGTAGACTGGAATTCGAATTATTTTAACCAAATATTTTAAAATAACTCGTCCAACAAAACAAAACAAATTAACAACTGAGAAATAGTCTCCGTTGAGGGTTTGAAGTTGCACTATTCAAATATTAACAAACATTTTGTTGTTGTTGATGGTGGTGGTGGTGGCCAAAGCAAATTTACTTAAACTGGTCAGTTTTTATAGTATCTTGGAGTAGTTGACTCAGTAATTATTTCATGACAGCATAAGAGCAAAAAACAATTTGTTCATAATATTGAAAAAAAAAAAAGATTGGCTCAAGAACTTTTATGAGATTGACCATTATTTCATAAAAAAACAAGCAGGTCAATTCAATCGTTAGATGACCTTGTTATTACTTACTGGCTACTACATACACACACACACACATTTATTGAACTCTCCATTTTTTATATTTGCAAAATAAACTTATTATTGCTTGAGCCCTGTAAATGTGGATTAATGATATTGATAATAAGAGTTATTTAAAAATAAAGTAACAAAGTTCAGAGCTAAACCTAAATTTTATGAGGAAATTTTCATTGAAAAAGTGAAGTTTAAATATTTTTACGTTAGACTTTTAACGTGATTTCATTATTTTGATTGCTTTGTTACTTAGTTACTTAGTTTAAGAGCTGCGCCATCTATTGCACTTATTCATTATTTTTTTGCCTTATTAAACTAATGCTGTCTATACACAGGTAAACTTTCGGATTCTCTAAAAGGGTTACCACTACTTATCTCTTCTATGTTTTTCTCTTTTGCGAATTGTTTAATAATGTCTGTTGCTTCAGTCATTTTACTTTATTCATAATGTTTTTTATAATTATATATGTTGCAACGACAGATAAAAATTAAAATGTGATGAATTGTACTTTTAAATATTTTAAATATCAAAGAAAATTCATTCTCTCTCTACTTGATTTATGATTTGTTGTTTTAAAAATGTTAGTGAAAATAATTTTTGTTTTCAGTTTATGACCACTTTGTTAAATTATTTGACAATTTTGAAAAGTAAGATATATTTCGTTTTAATTATTTATACTTGCAAAATAAATTTATTGTTGTTTGAACCCTGTAAATGCGGATAATTAGTATTGATAATAAATAATGTATGACGTAAATGTGTAAAATAAATACTGTATAGTAGTAAATGAAAATAAATTGTAGAATATGAAGTTAACACAGGATTTTTATTTTAAAATTGTACGTATATATATGTGTGTATATATATATAAATATGTATATATAACTACTAAAAATGAGGATAGTAGAAAAATATAACGATTATTACTTATGTTCCTATAAAGCTCGTTCTGTTTAAATTTAGAAGTAAAAGCTGTTAGTGTATCCATATACTACTAGATGGCAGCACAAATAGACTGAGTTTATATTTTGTGTTTTAAAAATAACTGATAACTACAGCTTATCATCTTAAAAAAAACATTGTTAGAAATACAATTTCAGTGAATTTGTACCAGCAAAAATTTATATACATATTGAAAGGAACTTCAGCCGTGTATTTTTAGTGTATTGATAAAAGACCAATAGATAATAATGTATTAAAACATAAAACCAAGTAGCTCATCAGTTGAAGTTTATATAAACTTTGTATAAAATATGTTTGCCTGAGAAACACATAGGTATTATATTTTATTGGGCAAAAGTACTTCCTGCTACAGTTTTGTGATGTAATATTATCTGTTTTTGTCAACCTTCCAAGTTGTATATGTATAGTGATCTGTTGCATGGGGAAATATAAATTGGTCATGGAAAAATGTATCACATTTCTGCGAGAGAAAAACAAAGTTAATGGTTTTCAGTGTTTTTCAAATAACACATGTGTGTAGCTCTTTATGGTTGTTTTGGAGGTTAACAAGTATATTTTTTGAAAAATATGAATAATACATAATTTTGAAATATACGAATTATACACAGTAGTAAAAACACACAAGCGTTACACATACAGAATTCACAAACAACAGGTAATAGCAACTACATAGTGAATTAATTAATGGTGCATATATTCTTCCATAAATTACAAATAAACAGATAATAAATTGTACAATACACTGGTATTTTGTATGAGAGCCCCTTGCTTTACACAGAGCACTAAGCCTTGTTTTCATACTGCTACACAACTTTTCAATGTTCAAATATCAGATATTATTCCAAATATCCTGTATTACTGATTGCCCTTTGATCTTCTCAATTTTTGCTTATGCCCATAAAGCATCAAGAATGTTTTCACATCGGAACTTTGTGTAGGCCACGTCGTGGTTATGAGTGTTCCATCAGCCTCTTTACTTTAAAAATTAATTTTACCACACTTGCTGTGTGCTTAACATCATTTCCTTGCTGGAATATGAGTCCCCACTAGATGAGAGACTATCACGATGGATAAGAATTTGCATATACTTATCAGTAGTCGAGATGCCATCAGTTTTGTGTAGATCACCGAGAACATTGGTTGAGATGCTGACCCAAACTTGTACTGATGTCTCACTGACTATCGTACTGTTATCCTCTCCACTGTTGAACTAACTGTAGGTCATTGTTACATACTATTCGAAGTTCACTGTAAAGAACTCCAGCTTTACTCATTCCACTATTTATAGTCTTAAATAACTCTAAATCACATTTTTCAATTTTGTTTGTTTACCTTTACTCAGCGGCGGTTTCGAGTATCTTTACTTACATTAAGATCAGTTCTAGCGAATTTTTATCTTACTGTTGTCGAGGTAACGTTCACGCCTATATTTACTGCAAGGTCGTTGGCAAGATCTGTACCTGATCATCGTGTATCTCGTATAGAGCATACTCTGAGATACTTAGCATAACTTTGGAGACTTTCGATTTACTACCTTGACAACATCTATTACTATCACGTATCCGCTACAGGGTCTTTTTTGTCTTACAGAAAGATGGAGTCTTGCCGGATTTTTTTTGTATTGAATAACGTTAAACAGCATACTTTGATTTCTACACGTTTGTCATGCGGTATTTCAGTCCGAGGAACTATGAATGGAATTACACCATCACCATAACTACTGGACATGTCTGTATTTTAATAGGTTTTATACTGGTGACTGAACTCTGGTGGAATTTGTTTTCACACGATAATAAGGGTGACCTTTCTTTAGTATTTGCCTTTAGTTATTTATATTTTTTGATCAAAGATAGCTGTGCTGTATTTATGTTAAATAAAATTAAACATAAGTCATTCCAATCGAAATCTCTTTATTTTACTCTTTATATTTATGAATGTGAAAATGTTAATAGATATGACCTTAGTAGATGGGATTGTCTGAAACCTTTTCCTTAACTGGCTATGAAATTTTACCTTTGACATTAAAGTTCAATAGAATCGTGGAAAAGCAGATGTAATTTCTTCTACAATTATATTTTTTATCAACAGTTACCTACAATTTGTTACTTTGAACAAGCAAAAATGAACACGAAAACCGTGACATTAGTGCATGATTACATTGTTGTGCAGCTTAGAAGAGTTGAACGAAATGAGGATTTATTAGTCTCATCTTTATGAAATGACATCTGACATTATTCTACTGGATTGTTTGTTGGTTTCTATGTGCACATCAAATACAGAACAAAACACATTTCACTAAATTACCAGCAAAACAAAGGAAATGATCATTTATAATATGTTGTCTTATAAAGTATATTTTGGTAAGCAAATTGTGAAATGTTCATTATATGATCTTTAGGTATGTTAATATGTTGTCTTATAAAGTATATTTTGGTAAGCAAATTGTGAAATGTTCATTATATGATCTTTAGGTATGTTAATATGTTGTCTTATAAAGTAT
>NW_013671373.1:11964-13641 GCF_000517525.1 Limulus polyphemus | reverse complement strand
CACGTCTTCCGTCATTCATTGAACGCTGTATAGTTTTTTCTGCCATAATCCTGTTTAATATCCAGGATTTTACATATTTCCTCAAACAGCTAAGTTCCGTCCTATCAGAATGAGACACCACGACTACTCGAACACATGCAACTCATTGACCATCTCTTGTATGAGTGGTTCAGCTGATGCTGCATATTTATTTGGTTATTTAACATATTTTATTAGTTGTAATGAACACTTCCATAACGTTACAATTGTTTTAACAGACGGAAACAACCTCCTTGTTTTCTACTCGTTGAACTGACCTGTAGTGGACATGGCAGATGTGGTGTTGTTAACATATCCTTCTTTGCTTTCATCCATAAGTTTTGAGAATTGCGTTAAAATAACAGCGAACTCACTGAACCTAAAAAGTATCTGTTAGAACAGTAAAGACAAAAGATAATAATAATGATACTTAGGTAGGACAAAGAGTATTGTGTTGGTTTGCTGAATCGTTTTTTCACTCTTTGAATGATGCCCCCAAGTGGCTCAGCGGTAATGCTAAAAACCGAGTTTCGATACTTGTGGTGGGCACAGCACACATAGCCCATTTTGTAGCTTTGTGTTTAACAATAAACAAATATACAAAATAAACTGTGACTTATGTTTGTAATTGTGCACAAAGCTACACAATGGGTTATCTGAATTATGTTGCTTACAAAATTACTTTTACAATTCCGTGGATCATTTTTTAGAATTTATGCTAAGTCTAATGCTCTTTCCCAGAGAAAAAAGCCATGGCTAGCAACTAAAACGACACAAAAAACATGCCTGTCGACCAAACTTGAGATTCATAGTTATGAGAATAAAGAAAACATAAAGAACCATAATTTCAGTGTAGTATATTTGATCATATATAGTAATCAACAAACGAAATGATATTCAATTCAATCACATAGTCTTTTTTTAATTCTATATCGATCAATGCATTATTGTATGCCTTAAAAAACAATTACTATAGAAAACTATTGTTCACGAGTTCTAGTGCGGTGACATTTCTTAATTTTCTAAAATTAAAAAGTATCTATTGAAGAATAAAACGAGAGACAACATCAAACTAATTATCAATTGTACGATCTTCAAACATACGAGTAAATAAAATTAAGTTATTGCAAATTATCATAAATAAAAGAGCAGATTAGTGGCGTAGCAAAGGTGGGGGAGGGGTAGAATGACCAGCACAATATTCTAAAAAGTCTAAAGGGTTTACTATTTTATTATTTTGAAAGAAACAGTGACTTTCGTGTGAATTACATAAATTATTTATTATTATTTATGTGAAAGAAAAAGTCCTCATTTGTTTTATTAGAAAAATATCTATCTCCTTAATCTGTAGTCTACAAGTAAAAGCGAACTATCAATCCATAATCCCCCCCCCCCCATTGTTGTGAGACAGGAGAAGTGGACCGAAGTGCAGCAGTCGAGTCGAGAAATTTGGCAAAAAATGACCATCACTTATTGTTTAAAGCAGTCCGTTTGACAGTAGAGATGTGGTCAAGATTTCTACTGTCTGAATTTGGTACATTTAATGCATGAAATTTAATAATAACCTTGAATTTGGCGTCTACAGAAAATTATATTATAAATGGAAAAGTAATAAATATCCTAAAAGTATTTTAATTATGAAATACTCCTCTAATTCAA
>NW_013671373.1:9496-11228 GCF_000517525.1 Limulus polyphemus | reverse complement strand
ATGGTTTAATGTGTATTGCGCATATGTGAAAAATGCTTGTATCCCTATTTTTATACTTAGAGCTGGAACATATAACAACTTTTTTGTTTGTATTGTGATAAGATGGGTTAATTCCCAACTGTGTATCTTTCACATACAGAATATTTTATGGTTGATCTATTTACCATCTATTATTGCTACCGTTTAAACTGAAAGAATCAATATATTTTCTCTGTAAACTTAAATATGAAATGGTGCAGTAAGTCCTCAAGTGGCTCAACGGTCTTTAGGCTTACGACGCTAAAAATCGGGTTTCGATACCCATAGTGGGCAGAGTACAGATAGCCGATTGTGTAGTTTTTGTGTTTAACAACAAACAAACTGACGCAGTATAATTTCAAAATCTAGATGCCAACATCCATCTACTTTTGTATTGTAGAGTAACGTAAATTAATCTTTCTTTTACGTAACTATTGGCAACATGTTGGCAGAGTGTGATTTTTCTTGATGAGAAGTAAAAGCCGTTAGGCTTATAGATCATACTTGTTCAGTAAAAAATTCAATAACTAACACTACACTACCGTACACTCTGGGAAGTGAGTTCATAATCAGGTGTGATGGTAGGCGTCACAACGGTCGCTCTATCAGGCGCTAAATGGACTTAATTGTCTTATATTTAATCTATGGGTTTATCTAGAGTGTATGGTCTTCAACCACCCACATCACCCTAAATGTTCACGAGTTTTGTGATATTCATGCTCACCTAGCAGCAATTTTTCGAAGTTTGATCTAGCAAGATATAAGTGTTTTATTTAAAAAAATTATATTTTAATGAAACAGAAAAATTCTCGTACCAAACAAATGTACAGACATTACAGTTAGGGTCCGATATTTCTGGCCATTTGATAGATAAATGTTATATTGCGAGAAGTTTTATTGTACACAATAATACAGAACAAGAATGCACCCAAGTCTTCCATTGCATCGTTTATTTATTTATTTTTTATGAATGATATAAAAATAATTTAGAATTAATCTCGTTCCAAAATTCTACATATGAGACCGATCTAGTTTTGTATTGAACACAGATCTTTTACCACTCGAGTGAGCTAGAGGATTGTTGCCCAACCTTCTTCTTCCCTACCCTCTCCATGTTTGTTTGTCTGGTAACAACTATTTTCACGATGGTGTCTTGTAAATGGTAACTTATAATCATAGGTCATGGTTACGGCAAATATTACCAAGAACTGGGTTGATCTTTACCTTTTAAATGTATAAGAGGTAAATGTTTCAAGGTGATGACTAGAAGTCATTCAGAGTCATTTCAAGTTCCTCGTGTTGTTCATGGAAACAATAAGAACATCAGCTCGTCAAGTTTAAGATATGATTTGTATGTTGAAATAAAACATTTTATATCAGGCTTACTTCATAAGCAAATTACTGGTTAACTTACTTTTTGGTTGATCCTCTCGAAACTCATAATATTTCATTGCATCGAAGAGGCAATTAATACAACATGTGTATACAAAACACAGAAGAGCTTGTTTTGAAGTACGGCAAATGTGAAACGTGTTTTATAGTTATTTTATTTCCTTACCTGAAGGGACAAGTCTACTTGATTTCGACACCAATGTATACCAGAGTTCATTCTGTTTGTTAAAGTAGTAAAATACGGTCAAGAGGTAACTACGTTCCACTAAAGTAGTAAAATACGGTCAAGAGGTAACTACGTTCCACTAAAGTAGTAAAATAC